>NC_091193.1:17459922-17692422 GCF_040958095.1 Procambarus clarkii
AATAATCAAAGCAACGAACAGCGGAACGAGGAGACATATATGGAAATTTATGTCTCTTTTATCTTATGAAATTTATTTATGTGAGAAAGAACTTAAGAGTGTTCTCAATAGACAAAGAAGTCGTTGGGGCGAAGTATTCACAGTTTTATATGTAAATATGGCAAGAAAACCCCCCCCCAGAGAACTGAAACATCGTTTTATACTACGAATTCTTCGGAAACCAGGAGCTAAAGCTCGACCCTGCAAACACATGTAGGTTATGCTGTTGTTATAGATTCAGCTACGCGGAACAAGTTCCAAGTAGCACGGGCTATGGTGAGCCCATAACTTACCTGGCACAGGAGCGGGGCACCTATAGGTGAGTACCAGCAGTAGCACCAGGGAGCATACGCCAGGACGTGTGGCCGGGGCCTCCCTCCCTCCCGCCTGGGCATGCACGCACGCACGCACGCTACTCGCCTCTTCATCATGCAACTTGACCCAGTTTACATTTTTATGCTGTGGCTGTGAATGTAGTGCCATGGTAGCGGCTGTGGTGAGAGAGTGAGGCTGAATGGGTCACGTTGTAGCCTGTTGCCGGGAGCAGTGGCGGGGTCCAGCGAATGTGTGTGTGTGTGTGTGTGTGTGTGTGTGTGTGTGTGTGTGTGTGTGTGTGTGTGTGTGTGTGTGTGCTGCCGTAGGCCTAAGCATATCAGCGCTGAAGGTAGAAAATTGGACAGTCAATTTCGCGAGCCGCTACCATTGTCTATTAGGACGATTGACAGGACCTGCGCGCGTGTGGAAGACGTCTGTCTCAGTACGTGGTCAGACCTAGAGTCTGTCTGATTTTTGAGTGAAAACTGGATGGTGGCTGAGTGGACAGAACACTGGACGCGTGATCATGTGGTCCCGGGTTCGATCCCGGGCGCCGGGGAGAAACAATGGGCAGAGTTTCTTTCATCCTGAAGCCCCTGTTACCTAGCAGTAAATAGGTTCCTGGGAGTTAGTCAGCTGTCACGGGCTGCTTCCTGGGGGTCGAGGACCGGGTCGCGGGGACACTAAGCCCCGAAATCATCTCAAGATAACCTCAAGAAGATACAGAAACATGATTTGTTTTTTACGCCTGCTGGCAGAGTCCGACCTGTCCCATCTTACGGATCGTCTTGAGCCTTATGCAGAAGGGTTAGGTTGAGAGCCAGTTACTACCAGACCAACAGTTAAGGATGGGTCCTCCGTCGTGCCTGCACGCCCGGAGATGGAACCCTTGCATTCGTGCATGTGTGTGTACTCGCCTAGTTGTGCTTGCGGAGGGTTGAGTTCCGGCACTTTTGGTCCCGCCTCTCAACCGTCAGTCAACTGGACTACAGGTTCTGGGCCTACTGGGCTCTTATCATATCTACATTTGAAACTGTGTATGAAATCTGCCTCCACCACATCACTCTATAGTGCATTCCTTTGTTATCTACTCTGACACTGAAAAATTCTTTCTAATATCTTTGTGGCTCATTTGGGTACTAAGATTACACCTGTATCCCCCTTGCTAAATAGTTTGTCTTTGTCCACCCTGTCAGTTCCTCTGAGAATTGTATAGGTGATGATCATGTCTCCCCTAACTCTTCTGTCTTCCAGGAGCTTATTAATTAAGCTCGAGGACTTATCCATCCTTGTAGTAGGGATTCTTAACCTTGGGTCCACAAAGCCTCACAATAACTAGAGGTTCCGCAATATATAGTGGTAAATAGGCTCATTCTAATCGTATGCACACGTTTTTTGAGTCATTTTTGTATTTGTCTTTACTTAACCAGCATCAAGAGCAAAGGCAAAGTCTCCTTTCAGTTGACAATGAAATCCGGGTTAATTTAACGCACGACCCGGAATTATTTTAAGGAGGTCTAATAAAGACCTTTTGTGCCCTCTGTAATCTTTTTTTTTGCGCTACCGCTCACAGAATGAGTATGGGGTGCACAATAAACTCTGGCGGCAACAATAAAAAAAATAAAATGGTTGAGAAACGTTGCCTTATAGGTGGTGAAGCTGTTATGGAACTGTGTGTGCCAGGGGGGGGGGGGCGAGCCCTAATAATGTAGCTTCCAACCCCGGTAATATTAATATATATATATATATATATATATATATATATATATATATATATATATATATATATATATATATTATATAATATATATATAGAGAGAGAGTCTTAAATATGTCATTTTAAGCTTATATATTTCAGTATATCCTATTCAGATATTTTTATGGGTGTCCACATAGTAAATTGTAAGCTGTAAGTTATTGTACAGATTAAATGTTACGAGTACAGTATAGTGTTTAGACTGACTTTACCACATCCCAGTTTGTTCTCACCTGGGTGAAGATCCCACCTTACCGCCCTTATGTTTTTAATCTATGACTAACCATCCTGCGAGATGGAGACCTTGGTAGTAGCACCTTATTCACTCTGGTGGTCTTGATGATATCCTCATAATGCACCCAAAGTTTGCCAACGCGGACTACTCATCACCTGGCCCTGTATGACTTAACCATCCTGTGTGATAGGGAGGATCTTGAGCATCACGTAGCTATAGTTCTTGACACACACTATACTGCCGTTCATGTGTACTTCAGTCTAGGGTAAATCCACAAATGTGACCTGGTTATTCCCTGTTATTCCCGCTGTTGCCTGACAGGCGGACGTGCGACAGGGGGGGTTGAGGGGGACAAGAGCTTCCTCGATGGTCACACACCTTTGTTGGCCTGTCCCCTTCCCTTCCATTTTCCCTACCCACCCCCCTCCTCCCCCGTCCATCCCTTCTCTTCCGTCCTGTCCCAACCTTTCTGCCCCCCCCCCCCCCCCCCTTTCTCCCTACATTCCTCTGTCCGCCCGGCCGCCGTTTTTTTTAGCCGTCTAACTGTTCTCTTGTCCCTTTGTCCATCTATTTTCATCAGTCAGCCCTTCCGTTGGCTGCATGCCCGTTCTTCCTCTCGGACCGTCCGCACTTCCTGTAGTCCATCCATGTCTTGCGTCCGCTCTACAAATACACAAATGACGTAAATAAACAGGATGTGAATAAAGCGTTGAAGATGTGAAATAAAGACAGAATTCGTATCGGCGGGTTTAAATTGGATGGATTATATATATAGGGAAGGGTTGGGCTGGACGGCAGAGTTGTGGACCAGAGGGGACACATCCGCCTAGTAACACCACTGAGGAGAATATCTAGGGGGGCGTGTTCAGGTGGATAGGAACACGAGGGGGAAATAGTTTTAATGTAAACAGTCCTTCGACTTCCTTTGTCTGCCCGCACGACCTCCTGTCCGCCCTCTTGGATCTGTCCTTTAAATGACTCTTTTCTTTCTTTTTTTTTGTTCATGGAAAACCTTGACTTTCTCTCTGGTTGCCATTTGCCATTTCTCTCTGGTTGATTGCCATTATTTTCTCTCCGTGTCCTCACACACACACACTACAATTTTCTCTGTCTCTTTCTTTGCTGGTTTCTCTTGTTGTTGCATACTTCATCTCCTGTGCACTTTCTCCGCATACTTAACGGTTTGTGTTCCACTCCTCGCGTTCTCTATCTCGAAATATATCTCCTTGTTCAACATATCGACACTAAATAAATATTTTGTTTCTCTTCTCTCTCTCTCTCTCTCTCTCTCTCTCTCTCTCTCTCTCTTTCTTTCTTTCTCTCTCTTTCTTTCTCTTTCTTTCATTCTCTCTTTCTTTCTTTCTTTTTGCCTGCTTTTTGAGAAAGGTTTTTGACATGTGAGGAGAGAGAGGGATGAATGATCGATAATGGAGTGATGGTTTTGGGGAATGGTATACAGCGTCTCTGTTGTGTACCAGGTTGGAGCACGTGGGGAGACCTTGTTGAAAAGGCCTTGACCTTGTTAGGCTTATTAGACACTAGTCGTGTCTAATAGGCCTAACAGTAGGCCTTTAGGTCGACGGTACATTTCTGATCTTGGTTCTGTGCTGCCATGATGGATCCAGCCAGGACTGGTCGAGGCGTCTCTTCTCTATCCCTTCCTCCCGCCCATCTCATCACTTCTCCTCCTATCCCCTGGCCTACCCATCACTCCTTTCCCATCCCCCTGTCTTAGCTATCCCTCTGCTCCCCATCCCTTATCATAGCCATCCTTCCCATCCCTTCCCACGTCCTTATTCCCTAACATTCTCTCCTCCTTCCATCCTGTCCCATCCCACCACTTCCTCTCCCTCCCCCCTTCCATACCCCCCCCCCCTAGTATAGTTCACACGCCGCCCCGGTAAACCGGCCTCTCGTCTCGACAAAAAGTGAACCCGAAGTATACCTGGTTGTCATTTTTGGAATTGTGGTCGACTGAGGTTATATATTTAGTCTTTTGTTGTTGTAAGTGGCGACACGCGACACGCCCCGTGATTGACAGTGTGTGCTGGCGCACGCGCGCGTCTGTGTTTACTATTTGGGCTTGCAGGATGGAGCTTTTGGCTCTTGGACCCCGCTATTCCAACCGTCAGTTTAGGGTACTCCTGACATACGACCTATTTACCTGTGTTATCTGCTACATGTATTTCTCTCATATATATTCCCAGGTCGCCGCCCGCAACAGTTGACTAACGCCTAGGTACCTACGAGGTGAACATTGGCATTAGGTGAAAGACGCTATCCATTTGTCTTAGAATGTCAGGAGGCGGCGTGGTCCTCCTCCCCCCCCCCCCGCCCTCCCCTGCGAGGAGTGATAGACCAGATGGGGTCCCAAGAGCTGAGGGATGGCCACCTCCATCTGCTGTGTTATATTCCAATTGTTAATGGATTGAGAGCTTACCACCTACGGGCTATTCATGCCCGTGCCACCTCATGGGTGGCTTAATCTTCATCAATCAACGATGACAGCTTATGGGAGTAATGAGAGACTTAACCCAGGGGGAAGGTGGTGGAAGGGTTTACCTGGCAAGTGACCTCTCTCGCAGTACTTTGGGAAGTGGGAATAAGATAAAATATAATAGTATCCTTATCACCTCTCCTGTGGATTTGTTGTTTGTTTACTATGTGTTCATAGTCTGTTGTATGTAATCAATGCTAAATTGTATGTGAGAATCTGTAACCTTTTCTTGTACTGTGGTGTGTCGGGAGCCGAGCGGTGAGTCTCCAGAGACGACTAGAGGTGTAGAGTGCTAAAAGACGCGTTCAATATAACATGTTAAATATTTGATAAATGGTAGTCAAGGTTAACGAAGTGCCTGGAGTGGTGTAGCACAGACCACGCCACCACTCTCCGGCCTGACCTGTGTGCCTGAGAGAGAGAGAGAGAGAGAGAGAGAGAGAGAGAGAGAGAGAGAGAGAGAGAGAGAGAGAGTGTGAGTGAGTGAGTGTGTGTGTGTGTGTGTGTGTGTGTGTGTGTGTGTGTGTGTGTGTGTGTGTGTGTGTGTGTGTGTGTGTGTGTGTGTGTGTGTGTGTACACCTCTCTCTCCCTTGCTGCAGTAATCATTGTCACGAATAAAAAAAATAGTACCCTGTCAATTGCAGACAGAGCTATAGTTTGTATGAATAGCAACTATAGAGGACAAAGCACACTCCCAAAAGATGTCAACTACCGAGAGATACGAAGAGAATATTGTATATACATTACTGGCCAAAGGATTGTCAACCTCCCCTTCCTATATGATGGGGATTGCCAACAGGTCTACGTTAAAGATAACATTTTATACAACTTCCCCAACCTGGTAAACCGGGTTGTGGCTCCTTAGTCGGACTGTGAGTGGCGGCCACCAACAGTTTGGTAGGTTGGTGAAGGTGGATCGTACCCTCACTAACATGAAGAGGTCCTCTACCGTCACCTACGATCGTGGACCCTTCACTCGTCCCATCACTGTATGAAGGGCCTCCGCTGCTCCACATCCTCACTCACTACCACCATGGAACACTTCCTTCAAATTGTACATTTTGATGACGCTATACTGAGGGAAAGAGTCCTTGATGGGGCTATTTTTTTTTTCCTTGCTGGTGAAGATGTCATTGATCGCTTCCTCGACTTTCTCCTGTCGTTGAAGATGTCATTGATCGCTTCCTCGACTTCCTGTCGTTGAAAATGTCACTGACCGCTCCCTCGACTTTCTCCTGTCGTTGAAGATGTCATTGACCGCTTCCTTGACTTTCTCCTGTCGTTGAAGATGTCATTGATCGCTTCCTCGACTTTCTCCTGTCGTTGAAGATGTCATTGACCGCTTCCTTGACTTTCTCCTGTCGTTGAAGATGTCATTGACCGCTCCCTCGACTTTCTCCTGTCGTTGAAGATGTCATTGATCGCTTCCTTGACTTTCTCCTGTCGTTGAAGATGTCATTGACCGCTTCCTCGACTTTCTCCTGTCGTTGAAGATGTCATTGACCGCTTCCTTGACTTTCTCCTGTCGTTGAAGATGTCATTGACCGCTTCCTCGACTTTCTCCTGTCGTTGAAGATGTCATTGATCGCTTCCTTGACTTTCTCCTGTCGTTGAAGATGTCATTGATCGCTTCCTCGACTTTCTCCTGTCGTTGAAGATGTCATTGACCGCTTCCTCGACTTTCTCTTGTCGTTGAAGATGTCATTGACCGCTTCCTTGACTTTCTCCTGTCGTTGAAGATGTCATTGACAGCTTCCTCGACTTTCTCCTGTCGTTGAAGATGTCATTGACCGCTTCCTTGACTTTCCCCTGTCGTTGAAGATGTCATTGACCGCTTCCTCGACTTTCTCCTGTCGTTGAAGATGTCATTGATCGCTTCCTTGACTTTCTCCTGTCGTTGAAGATGTCATTGATCGCTTCCTCGACTTTCTCCTGTCGTTGAAGATGTCATTGACCGCTTCCTTGACTTTCTCCTGTCGTTGAAGATGTCATTGACCGCTTCCTCGACTTTCTCCTGTCGTTGAAGATGTCATTGACCGCTTCCTCGACTTTCTCCTGTCGTTGAAGATGGCATTGATCGCTTCCTTGACTTTCTCCTGTCGTTGAAGATGTCATTGACCGCTTCCTCGACTTTCTCCTGTCGTTGAAGATGTCATTGACCGCTTCCTCGACTTTCTCCTGTCGTTGAAGATGTCATTGATCGCTTCCTTGACTTTCTCCTGTCGTTGAAGATGTCATTGACCGCTTCCTCGACTTTCTCCTGTCGTTGAAGATGTCATTGACCGCTTCCTCGACTTTCTCCTGTCGTTGAAGATGTCATTGATCGCTTCCTTGACTTTCTCCTGTCGTTGAAGATGTCATTGACCGCTTCCTCGACTTTCTCCTGTCGTTGAAAATGTCACTGACCGCTTCCTCAACTTTGACGGGAGTTTTACTTTTAGCGTTGATTAAAGTTCAAGGCCGAACGCGCACGGAACATTAACATATAAATCATAGGGTTTAAGGTGCCTTGTAAAGTGTATTTTGCATTTTATAGTAAATTATGTATCGATTATACCTAAGCAGTGTGAATTGTACAAAACTAAAATTTTAATCTTTATATCGTGTGCCCGTGATACTTAAGGCAGAAGAAATTATAGTTTACATATTTGTAAAGTATAGAAGTTAATTTGTGTAAAAATTACAAAATTTATATACGAGAAAACAAACAAATTACACTAAATTAGATTTGACTCAATTTCAGTGCAATATTAGAACTGCAAAATAACTGCCATAAGTTCAACTTTTATCACACAGCGATATTGTAGTTTGTGTCATCCATCACATCCATAATGACTGCAAACAAATTCCTCCCGTTACCTTTCTCTTCTCCACATTCTGCAAACAATATCATCTAATTACCTTCACTTTCTCTACATTCTTCCGTATTGTGCCTTGTCTAGCTCAGCTTGGGTATGAAAGCCTGGCCTCGAGTCTACCTAAACACATGATCCAAGGAAAGCCTGTGCAATGTATGCAGACGAGGAGTCACAATAACGTGGCTGAACTATGTTGACCAAACCACACTCTAAAAAGTGAAGGGACGACGTTGTTTCGGTCCGTCCCTTCACTTTCTAGTGTGTGGTTTGATCAACCGTGCAATGTATGATCACAAGTCAAGCCAGGTACCAGATCTGGGTTTGGCAGTGTAGGAACTCCCAGATCCCACTCCAGGCATGGCTAGGCTTGGCTTCCCCTCATAATTCTCAACTATGGACTTGGGTCCGCTCGTAGTTCTCAACTATTCTGAACTGGACATTAACAGGTTCAAGTTGAGGATAGCGGTGCTTATATCTTCAGCCGGCAAGGGACCGTCAGGCAGTTACAGCCCCGCTCCTGTGCCGGGTAAGTCCACTACGGGCTCACCATAGCCCGTGCTACTTGGAACTTTTGTTCCGAGTAGCTGAATCTAAAACAACAACGACGACCTTCAGGCGATGAATGAACCATGAAAATTCGTCGTACGGTGTCTTTATTATTATTGATTTTAGGAAGTATATACAAAATACTCGGTCGGTGATCACTCTGGTTGGTGGTCACAACTTTGATGTTATTAAAATACAGAAATGCTGTTAAGTCAGAGAGGTGATGGTCTACCTTGTGTAACTTTCGGGGATCAACAGCCCTGCGGCCCGGTCTCCGACTAGGCCCTCCCGGTTGGTCGTCTGGTCAGCCAGGCTGTTGGACGCTACTGCTCGCACGCTGACGTATGAATCACAGCCTGGTTGATCAGGCATTCTTTGGAGGTGTTTATGGAGTTCTCTCTTGAACACTATGAGGGGTCAGCCAGTTATGCCCCTTATGTGTAGTGGAAGCGTGTTGAACAGTCTCGGGCCTCTGATGATGATAGAATTCTCTCTCAGAGTACCTATTGCACCTCTGCTTTTCAACGGGGGTATTCTGCATATCCTGCCATACCTTCTGGTATCATGTGATATTTCTGTGTGCAGGTTTGGGACCGTCCCTCTAATATCTTCCACGTGTGGATTATTATATATCTTTCTTGCCTGCGCTTTAGAGAATACAGATTTAGAACTTTTTAATTGGTCTCAATAATTAAGATGACCTATAAAGTGGATTCAAGCAGTAAAGGATCTTTGCACGTTCTCTAGGTCAGCAATTTCTCTGGCTCTGAATGGGGCTGTTAGAGTGCAACATTATTCCACGCTAGAGAGCACTAGTGTCTTTAAGAGTATCATTATTGGTATGGCATCTCTTGTTTGGAAGGTCCTTGTTATCCAACCTGTCATTTTTCTTGCAGTCGTGACAGTTACTTGTTCTGTAAAGGTAAGGTCTTCTGACATGATTACTCCTAGATCCTTTGCATTGCTTTTTCGTTCTATATTGTAATTTGATTCTGTTTTATATATGGTTTCCGTTTTTTAATTTTCATTTTTTCCATAGCGCAGGAGCTGGAATTTATTTTCATTAAACATCATATTATCTGTGGCCCATTGAAAGACCCGATTTACATCAGATTGGAGTTTTGCAGTGTCCTCTATATTGTCTACTCACATGAAAACCCTAGTGTCATCTACAAATGATGATACAGTGCTATAGTTTGTATCCTTGTCTGTGTCTGATATTAGAATGAGAAAAGGTACCGGAGCAAGTACGGTACCTTGGGGGGACTGAGCTTTTCACAGTAGATGATCCGGATTTTACTGTATTGACTCTCTCTGCGTTCTGCACGTTAGGAAGTTGAAGATCCATCTCCTTATTTTGCCAGTAATTCCTTTTATACGCATTTTCTGCGCAATAACACCATGGTCACATTTGTCGAAAGCTTTTGCAAAGTGTGTGAATATTTCATCTGCGTTTTCCTTGTCTTCCATGGCACCTGAGGCCATGTCATAGTGATCTTGCACCTGTGAGAGACAGGAGCGCCCTGTTCTGAACCCGTGTCGTCCAGGGTCATATAGATGGTGTGATAACATGTGAATTGTAATTTTACTTCTTAACAATCTTTCAAAGATTGTTATGATGTGTGAGATTAAAGCTATTGGTCTGTAATTTTTTTTTTCATCTGCTTTACTACCTTCTTTGTGAAGTGCCAGTTGATTGACAGTTGAGAGGCGAGACCAAAGATCCGAAGCTTACGCCTCTCAAGCACAACTAGATGTGTTGAGTACTCTCAACCACCCATGGACCACATCAGCTGCACCACCACACCACATGACCTGCCACCACCACACCACACATCAGCTTCACCACACCACCACATCACCTGCCACCACCACATCACCTGCCACCACCACACCACACATCACCTCCCACCACCTAGTAGTCTAAATACAGCCGTGAGAGGTAACACACATCTCGGTGACCTCGCTAGAATAGTGGGTTTAATTTTGCTCTGGATCGTCCTTGTCGGCTTTGGCTAAGGTGCACTGATTAGTTTCTGGGGTTTGTCTCGCTAACGAGCGGGTTAGATGACCTGACCTTCAGTTAACGTGACGAAGTGAAGCATTCATATTTCTACAATGTTTCTGGGGACTATCATACAGTCTCGTGGACTTTTCATTTTTTTTTCGTGTTTCAAGTTCGTGGCAATAGAAATGTTTTCCGCATAACTAATCCCAGCCATCCGGGTCTTCTCCCCCAACCACCCGGGTCAACTCATCTGTATCAGTGTATCTCATAGGAATTCGCCAAAAAATATTAAGATTTTCCACGTCTGTTTTCTCTTGTTCTTCACATTATCTTTGTTTCTAAGAGGTCCGCCGGCCTTTAAACGTGCGTGCGTGCGTGCGTGTGTGTGTGTGTGTGTGTGTGTGTGTGTGTGTGTGTGTGTGTGTGTGTGTGTG
Source organism: Procambarus clarkii (assembly GCF_040958095.1). Taxonomy (NCBI): domain Eukaryota; kingdom Metazoa; phylum Arthropoda; class Malacostraca; order Decapoda; family Cambaridae; genus Procambarus; species Procambarus clarkii. Next base: position 17,470,611 of record NC_091193.1, read on the forward strand.
TGTGTGTGTGTGTGTATGTGTGTGTGTGTGTATGTGTGTGTGTGTGTGTGTGTGTGTGTGTGTGTGTGTGTGTGTGTGTGTGTGTGTGTGTGTGTGTGTGTGTGTGTGTGTGTGTGTGTGTTGCATCAGGTTGCCGCCAGCCGGCCTCCAAGCCTGCAGTTTTTGTTAGCGATGGGTCAGGGGTTAAGTTCACAAGGCCACGCGTAGCCATGAGCCACTGATTGACTGGAGAAGGCCCGCGCAGCGGCGGCGGACCGCCATTGTCGGTGCCTATACTCTCTTCAGGCCCCGCTGACTCCCAAGCGCGGACTCCTTTTCAACCACTCTCTGATTTTCGCCAAGTTTGGTGTCGAGGTAATTTCTCGGTATGCGACTCACTGTAATGAAAAGCCCCGAAGGTGCATGACTGCCAGTTTTGCCGTAGGACGAGCCGAGACCATGGTGGTGTTTTTTATGTTGGTAAGTTCATTTCTCACGGGAATGGTTGGAGAGCCTTGCGTCGTGGGGAGCCCCAGCGAACGTAACTAAGCCAGGGTGGTCTCCAGGTGGCTGACAGGTGTGTGTGTGTGTGTGTGTGTGTGTGTGTGCGTGTGTGTGTGTGTGTGTGTGTGTGTGTGTGTGTGTGTGTGTGTGTGTGTGTGTGTGTGTGTGTGTGTGTGGATGATGCGGCCGCCTCGTCTTACACGCCACTTATTTAAATTTGCATCTGATTATAGCGTGGTTTTTGTCAGTCTTTCCTGGTTCCAGTGATATAGTATGTAATTGTACGTTGACACTAAATGGGTTGTGTAATTTTAGGATCTCTTGAGGTGATGTGAATGGAGGGGGAAGGCTTGGTGATGAGGGAGTTGTGTAGTACAATGAGTACTTGTGGCCAGGGAGGAAACGGTCTCCGGATTGGCTTTCTGTTAATATACGTGGACACCTCACGATACATTACGGGCTATATATTTTTTTTATATGTAAAAAATCAACGTGGCCAAAACGCCTTTCCTAACCTTACCTTACCTAGTCCTCACCTTACCTAGTCCTCACTATACATAAGCCAACGATCTATAATAATATAAATTTATATTTGGGAAAACATACTTTTGTTATACGTCAGTAAGGGATTCATCCAGTCAGTTGTCTGGTGTAATAATCAATTACCGACATAAAGATTTATGTAAGACAATATCTTGATCTCTAGCTGGGTCAGGAGGATGGGTTGTGATAGCCAACCTGTCTTTTAAGTCTATTAATTATTCAAAAGCACATGTTCATTCTTCTTATTTAGAACTAATTTTAGATTTAAAAAAGACGAACTTGTTCCAAACATTTTATTATTGACGTTGTTGTTGTTGTTGTTAAAGATTCGCTACTCAGAACGATAAGTTCCAGTAGCACGGGCTATGGTGAGCCCGTAGTATTATTGACGTATGGCGGAAGTTAAATATTGACCTGGCGTAACATAACCCTGCGCGCGTGTGTGCACGTCTCGCCTAGTTGTGCTTCGGCTCTTTGGTCCCACCTCTCAGCTGTCAATCAACAGGTGTACAGATTCCTGAGCCTATTGGGCTCCTATCTACACTTAAAACTGTGTATGGAGTCACCCTCCACCACATCACTGCCTAATGCATTCCATTTGTCTACTACTCTGACGCTGAAAAAATTCTTTAACATCTCTATGGCTCATTTGGGCACTCAATTTCCACCTGTGTTCCCTAGTGCGTGTGCCCCGTGTGTTAAAAAGTCTGTCTTTATCTACCCTATCAATTCCTGAGAATCTTGTATGTGGTGATCATGTCCCCTCTAACTGTGTGTGTGTGTGTGTGAAAATAATTAGTAGTTAGTAACAGTTGATTGATTGACAGTTGATAGGCAGACCAAAAGAGCAGAGCTCAACCCCCACAAGCACAACTAGGTGAATACATGCACTCTAGAGGCAAATATTTATCTTGAACATTTTAATCATATAAATATCAACACAAGAGAAATGTACAAGTTAGTTTATTGTCATCCAAACGTTGCTGAGGTAATGCTCCATCAACAGCGCTTTGAAATGCTACAGCATTAATGCAAACAATCAAGCGTCAAGGTCGTCGAATACTTATCAACTGGTTGCCAAGTCATGTAGGAATACCAGGGAATGACATTTGCAGATGTAACTGAAAAACTTGAAAAACTAGGAAGGAAGGAAGGAAGGAAGGTAGACATACCATTGTCATGTCTACCTTCCAGATAGAATGATCCTGATTCATCAGAGCCTGATGAAGCAGCAGATGCTTCATCAGAATGTGCGGATTGGTACAAGAATTCAGCCATCTATGAGCCACTTCTTGTGATGAAAGGGAACAATAGAAGAGCAGAAGTGCACTTAGGCTGGGATACCCATGTACGTGAGAAATAAGCTTACAGGTTCCCGAAGGAGAGAGGAAATGTCAGCACTGTGGAGCTCGACAGATCACTGGAACATTAACACAATGCCGAGTCCCACTGAACCAAATATGATTTTTGCCGAGATTTGGCAGTGCAGAAGTTGTTAAACACGCTGGACCTAACCTCACTGAAGCCGGGATAGGAGTCATACATACTCAGACCGGTAAATGTCCACCACAGATTGATTGATAAAGATTAAGCCACCAAAGAAGTGGCACGGGCATGAATAGCCCGTAATGTCCCCCACAATGTCCACAATGAACATAAACCCAGGCGGTGGAGTAGCAGCAGGTGACGGGCACATTCCGGGTAGGTGAGGTGGGGCTGGGGGGAGCCTGCCCGCTGCCCCACCACCATCATGACACAGGTAAAAACTGGTAGAGCGACCGGTGGTGGCGAGGTCAGCTGGTACCCCACACCACACACACCTGCTCCACAATGAATGGAATCATTCCTTGCCACGCCCACCCGCGTCTAGGTCTGGAGACCCGCCCACCGTGTGAGCCCTCATCACGCCTGACGTCACGAATTTTCGTCAATGGGGGTGATCAATGTGATCACACTCAATTAAACGTGAATACTGGACATAAATCCGTCTTTGGTTACGCCTTACCATGCCTTGGTTCCGAGGATCAACGTCTCCGCGGCCCGGTCTCTGACCAGGCGGCCTGGTTAGTGGTCTAGTTAAAACAGGCTGTTCGACGCAGCTGCTCGCAGCCTGACGTGGCAGTCACAAAGGAACAAGGCAGTACTTGCGTTCAATCCCCAACAGTTCAAGAGGTTGGGCACCATTCCTTCCCCCCGTCCCATCCCAAATCCCTATCCTGACCCTCTCCCAGTGCTATATAGTCGTAATGGCTTGGCGCTTTACCTTGATAATTCCCTCTGTTCTCTCTCCAGTCCCGGTATAAAGTTTGTGCCGGAAATGTTAATTTGTTCTTTTTGCAAATGGAGGAACTTGGAATTGTCATGACCCATATGAACGCTGAACTGCTTATAATGTAGATACAAACTGGTAGTTAGATTTGTTTAGTAACACTGTTGAGAGGAAAGTTTAAACCACGAAAGTTTGAAAATTTGCAAAGTTTGAACCACGAAAGTTTGAAAATTTGCAAAGTTTGAACCACGAAAGTTTGAAAATTTGCAAAGTTTGAACCACGAAAGTTTGAAAATTTGCAAAGTTTGAACCACGAAAGTTTGAAAATTTGCAAAGTTTGAACCACGAAAGTTTGAAAATTTGCAAAGTTTGAACCACGAGCAGTATGAGGTACAGCCGATGGTTAAATAATTAGACAGTAGAAAGAATGAAAAGGGTAATAAGGAGGAGTGATGATACTGAGATGATGTTGTTCTTAAAGATTCGCTACCTGGAACAAAAAGTTCCAAGTAGCACGGGCTATGGTGAGCCCGTAGATAGTTAATCGATACTGAGATGAACTAAGGACAGCAGAGAAAGGGAAAGAAAGCAAGAAAAAAGCCAGAAATACTAGACCAGACAAGATCTGTGAGGCAACAGCCCTGTACAAAGTTCGTGCTAAAGTTTAACGAAAATGGATCTTGAAATTTATTTGCAAGTTTTGAAAAAAAAAACAAAAATTGACGTCGGCGCAGATTACCTTGAACCTTGAAGGTTACCTTGAAGTGCTTCCGGGGCTTAGCGTTTCCGCGGCCCGGTCTCATGCGTTCACCCCCCTGGTCGTCGACCAGGCCTCCTGTTTGCTGGACTGATCAACCAGGCTGTTGGACGCGGCTGCACCGATTTTGACGTGGCTGAGTCCGCGATGTGGTCTTCTCGTTAAAAACTCTAATTGCAGTGGCATTCGTTACTGCATTTGTGCCTTAACGAAGGGTGGTTGGTCACGTTCGTTGTGACCGAGGCTCTTGTTAGGACGCGCGAACTAATCCCACAGTCAAATAGATGCTTAAGCAATTAGGAAAGAAGTGAAGCATATGTATAATTTGATTCAATTAAAGACTTTGTAGGTTTAGCTGGCTTAAGGACACCAATCTTGTTGAATCACTTGTGATATAAAAATAGTATCGATGTGTGTATATATATATATATATATATATATATATATATATATATATATATATATATATATATATATATATAAAAATATATATATATATATATATATATATATATATATATATATATATAAAATATATGTACATCTTGAGGTTATCTTGAGATGATTTCGGAGCTTAGTGTCCCCGCGGCCCTGTCCTCGACCAGGCCTCCAATACTAGGAAGCAGCCCGTGGCAGCTGTCTAACTCCCATGTACCTATTTACTGCTAGGTAACAGGGGGCACCAGGGTGAAAAAAACATTTTGCCCATTTGTCTCCACCTCCACCGGGGAATCGAACCCGGAACCTCAGGACTACGAATCCGATGTGCTGTCCATCCAGCTGTCAGGCGCTGAAAATATACATGAAAATATAACATTAATAATTGTGTAACTTAACTTCACAACATTGCCACTTGCTTAGCTAAATGAACTATGGAGTTCAGTTCCTGAACCCATTATGTACCACCGCCCACGGGATGGGTATGGGGTGCATAATAAAGACAAAATCTGATCTTAAGGACACCAAGTTTAAGAAAAACGTTTAAGTGTAACTCGCTCTATTATGTCAAGTGGGACCAAGATGGGAAGGTCGACCTCAGTCTCCAAGATGCTGCTGCTTTAGCCTCTACCTGCACCTTGGACCAATAACAGTGGTGTTAATTCATGTTATAATCATAGTTTTTCTAAGAACGACCTAAGTGTTGGATAGACATCTAGTAATGTTCCTCAGAATGAAGCTCTTTTTTCCGGATAGAATTTTAAAGTCCATTGGGTATTCTTTGATGCCGAATTAAGGAATCTCGCTTTGGATCGCAAACAAGAGGCCAAGAAGTAATTGTTGTTACTGTGCGCGTCTTGACTCCTTGTCTCACTTCATGCAGGTCGGCGTTCAATCCCCGACCGTTCAAGTGGTTGGGCACCATTCCCTTCCCCGTCTTATTCCATATCCTTATCCTAACCCCTTACCAGTGCTATATAGTCGTAATGGCTTGGCGCTTTCCCTTGATAGATCTCTCTCTCTCGTTGTGGTGAGTCATATACAGCTTCCACAGGTGCCGTGTCATCTGGGGGACAAGTGTCGGGAGTTAGCACATGTCTTCGTCCTCAAGGACGTACAGTCATGCGTGACACGGGGGCTGCGTGCAGGAACCCTCATGATATCATAAGACACCTTCACACGAGCGGAAGTAACGCGAGTTGGATGGAGTGGTACATATCTTGGAGGGCCAAGATACTACTTGACCCAACACCAGCCAAGGCTGTGACTCAGACGTCAGGCTGCGAGCAGCCGCGTCTAACAGCCTGGTTGATCAGTCCAGCAACCAGGAGGCCTGGTCGACGACCGGGCCGCGGGGACACTAAGCCCCGGAAGCACCTCAAGGTAGCCTCAAGGTAGGTAACACTACGGGACTACTTGTCGTAGGTGTCGCTCACTTTACTCAACCTGACCTCAGGGAGATCTGTTCTTGGGAATGACTACATAATTAGGCTATTATCTACTCTGGCCATGGTTAGGTTAGGTTAAGATTACTTTAAGTTCAGGTTTGGTTTGGTTAGGTTAGGTTTCATTAAGTTTGGTTACGTTAATACGTATATATATTAATCCGTTTATTTGACGATAATTGGAAATATGAAATTCAAAAACTATTTGTGTACCCGAGAATTCCGTTTACATAGAACAATTTCTAATTTGATGCAATAAAGTTTTTAATGTACTCATAAATGTGATTTGATTAACCTATAGAACCCAAAGGGACAGTTTGAGCTTATAAGAGGGGAGTACCCGGCTGTGCTCGGGTGTGTCTCCCCTCTTATATTTTTTTTCTACCCCCTTCTCCTTCCCTCTGCATCTCTCCCCTCTTACCATATTTTTTCTACCCCCCCCCCCTCTCCTTCCCTCTGCATCTCTCCCAATGGAGACCACTATAATTACTGGGTGGGTATGAGGACCATTCACGGGAGACACCTCCCGTCACGCAGGGTGCAGTCGCACCTCCACAGATCTCCAGTATCAGCTCTCGATACTGGTAATGGCTCAAAAGGGCCACCACTTACGGGCTATTCATGCCCGTGCCACCTTTTGGGTGGCTTAATCTTCATCAATCGATCGAGAACCACTAACAGGGTAGGTTGGTGAGGGGGGGGGGGTGGACCACTAACATGGGGGGGGGACGGGAATGGCAGATAGAAAATATGAAACGGAGTAATGATTATATATATATGTATGACAGGTAGAAAGCTCGGTGTGACATACTGAACACCATTACCTTCCCCCACACACCGCCACGCCCATCCCTACTACCCCCACCCCCACCCTCCCCACCCACACCGCCCACCACCACCCCCACCCTCCCCACCCACACCGCCCACCACCACCCCCACCCTCCCCACCCACACCGCCCACCACCACCCCCACCCTTCCCACCCACACCGCCCACCACCACCCCCACCCTCCCCACCCACACCGCCCACTACCACCCCCACCCTCCCCACCCACACCGCCCACCACCACCCCCACCCTTCCCACCCACACCGCCCACCACCACCCCCACCCTCCCCACCCACACCGCCCACCACCACCTACCACCCAGACGCTCCCCACCACCACTCAAATATGGCGGAAAAAATAATAAGCTGAGCAGATTGTCCAAAAATCATTTGACACTGTTCTTCATGAAAGACGGTTGTGCTGTACAAGATGGAGACGCAGGCTGGCATAACTGGAGGAACATTGAGGTGGGCAAAGGAGCGCCTGAAGCACAGAAAGCAAAGGGTCACAGTCAAGAGGGGAGATTAAAAGATGGAGGAATATAACAATTGGGGGTTACCTTGAGGTGCTTCCGGGGCTTAGCGTCCTCGCGGCCCGGTCGTCGACCAGGCCGACCAGGGGTCCCGCAAGGCTTTGTCCTGGCGCTGCTGTTGCTAATTTATGTGAACGACGAACCCGAGGTAGTGAGCTCGTACCTGTCAATGTCTGATGTGGAATGTAAAAACGGAGGACTTCGGAAAGTTTCAAGAGGACCTTGACAAACGCCAGAAGTGGTCAAACAAATGGTTGTTGGAATTCAGTCCCAACAAGTGTAAGGTAATGAAGAGGGAAAAGGGAGAGAGTAGATCAGAAGGCATCTACACCATAAGGGAAGGACAACTACAGGAATCGGGACGAGAGAGATTTGTGAATGGATACAGTTCCACACTAACACCGGAAGCACACCCAAACAGGATAACATCGGCAGCATATGGGACGCTGGCAAACATTACAACATCGTTTAGAACCCCTAACCAGAACGTCAATGCAATCTACAAGACATTTATTAGACAACTAATGGAATACGCATCACCGGCATGGAATCCGCACCTTGTAAAGTATAAAACCAAAATTGTAAAAGCACAAAGGTTTGCAACAAGACTGGTGCCAGAGTTAAGAGGGTTAAGCTACAAGAATAGGGTAATAGAACTAAATCTGGGAACCCTAGAGGATAGAGAGGGAAGAGAGGGGATATGATCACAACATACAAGATACTGAGGGGATTAGATAAGGTGGACAAGGGTAGCCTCTTCATATTGAGAAACAAAGAGAACAAGAGACACAGGTGGAAGCTGGACACGTAAATTAGCTGAAGGAATGTAAGGAAATACTCGCACCCATTACGGGTGGTCAAGTGGAATGGTTCGAAAGATGAAAGGGTTAGCTTGAGGTTATCTTGAGATGATTTCGGGGCTTAGCGTTCCCGCGGCCCGGTCCTCGACCAGGACTCCTTTTTATTACACACCCCCAAGAAAGCAGCCCGTAGCAGCTGTCTTAACTCCCAGGTACCTATTTAATGCTAGGTGAACAGAGGCATCAGGGTGAAAGAAACTCTGAACATTTGTTTCCGCCTCCACCTTGGATCAAACCCGAAACCTCAGGACTACGAATCCCGAGCGCTGTCCACTCGGCTGTGGAAATCAGCCATCAGGGGAGCCGGTCGGCCGAGCGGACAGCACGCTGGATTTGTGATCCTGTGGTCCTGGGTTCGATCCCAGACGCCGGCGAGAAACAATGGGCAGAGTTTCTTTCACCCTATGCCCCTGTTACCTAGCAGTAAAATAGGTACCTGGGTGTTAGTCAGCTGTCACGGGCTGCTTCCTGGGGGTGGAGGCCTGGTCGAGGACCGGGCCGCGGGGACGCTAAAAAAGCCCCGAAATCATCTCAAGATAACCTCAAGATAACCTCTCCATCCTCAACTTTAAAGACCAGATTCGACAAAGAATTTGAGCGCCAGAATTGTTAAATTGTAACGCAACAGGTACTAGAAGGCCAGTAGGCGAGGCAATATAGAGCTAGACTTCACCACCTCGTAGACACTGTTTGGCACCACCCCTTCAATCACAACTTCCCCCACTACCACCATCAGCACCACTACCACCACCTCCACCACCACCACCTCCACCACCACCTCCACCACCACCACCTCCTGCTCGAGGAAACGACCAAATTACATGCAAGTACGCGAGCGAGAAGCCCTCAAGGCACTCCACTCTGGCGTATTTTGGACTCTGTACTTGGGTACGAGTCCGTTGTAGTGGTAAGGCTCTCAGCTCTAGCAGTAAGGCTCTCAGCTCTAGCAGAAAGACTCTTAGGTCTAGCAGAAAGGCTGTCATCTCTAGTAGAACGGCTCTCCGCTCTAGCAGAAAGGGGTCTCCGTACCAGAATCATGTCTGTGGGTTGTCATGGGATTGGCTTGATCTGTAACTTGCTACCCATTACCCGCTGGCCTCTGGTGGTGCTGTCACATACTAAAAGTAGTGGCTGTGATGCGAGATGTTGGCGGGGTGTGATGACTAGTGTAGCGCCTCGCGTGGAATACAATGACCTGCCTGGGAACGTGGCAGGGCCAGCGAGAGCCAGGGAGCAGTAACGCGGTTATTCACACTGCGCCAATTGGCTTGTTCCGAAACATTATGAGGGATTGTTCGCCTGTGGCAGGGAGCTCGGTGTGGTGGATAAAATGTAGGAGGGATGTAATGGTGCAACCCGCGTTAATCCTACCACCTAATCCCTTCTCCCTCCCCCTTCCCTGGTTATGAATGAAAAGCATTTTGTACATAATACAGGTGATTGTGATTGGACCTTTTTTTTAAGTGTTTAAGTGTATGCTGAAAACGTTTTCTTTGAAGAATTTGGTTTTCCGTAAACGGAATTAGCGGGCACATTGAAACAGTTTTCGAAGACCATATTTCACATTATCGTCAATAATACACCATATTAACGTAACCAAACGCAATGAAACCTATTCTAACCAAACATTAACCTAAAGTAGCGTTAAGCTAACAATGGATTGAGAGTAGATAAATAGCACAAATTATGTAGTCATCTCCCAATCCATTCCCTTGAGGAGGAGCTCCTCCCAGAGGACAGGTTGCACCATACGATGCCAAAGAAATTTTGTTCCTAATCAGTCCTGTCTGGTAAAAATTTTGTTTATTTTAACTTCTCATAAATTTCCTTGTATGTTAATGTTTTTCTTTGTTTTCCAGGTAAGTATGGCGACGCTGTGGAGATGGCGACGACTCTTGGTCAAGTGAGTTTGTTTTTTTCGTACCAGGCGCTCAGTGGTGGTAATGCAGAGAGGGAGGAAGCTAGGAGGAGAGAGAGAGAGAGAGAGAGAGAGAGAGAGAGAGAGAGAGAGAGAGAGAGAGAGAGAGAGAGAGAGAGAGAGAGAGAGTGGGAGAGGGAGGTGGAGCTGCGATGGCTTTATCTAACCAGGGTAACATTCCATGCTGCACTACCATATAAACTACAACAGTCAACTCCCCAAACTGTTAGTAACACAGAGTTAACCTTCTATACTGTAATGAGGTGAAGTTAACTTATATGTTGTAATGGGGTGGAGTTTACTTCTGCTATGTAACGCAGAGTTTGGTGTGTGTGTGTGTGTGTGTGTGTGTGTAGTGTTTAGATGAAACATTAATGGTGGTGTTGGAGAGTTGAGGAGTTAGAGGTTGAGGGATGAAGCCTGGAGGGGGGAGGGGGGGGGGTTGAGGTGAGAGGAATACAAGACTCCTGTTTACTATGCTACAGTGGCCGGTGCCCTTGAGGCACGGTGTATCCAGTTGGGATTCTCGGCGAAGTCGTTCCTCAGGCTGGACGACTGCATTGGAATTATCATGCATGGTGTGAGGGCTCTCTCTTGGCTGAGAACAACGTCCCTCCCTCTCTCTCTCTCTCAGCTTGTGAAAACAGCCGCAGCTGCTGCTCCTGCTGTGTACCCGGAGCCCTGGGAGATCTTCTACTGCTAAGCTGCTGCTGGTGCTGATCCCCTGCTACTGCTGCGGAATCCTTTGACTGGTGTGGTGTATTTTTGTGTGTATGTGGAGAGAGGTGGGTGGAGGGCTGGTGAGCGAGGCCTGCCCTTGGACCACTCTGTTGCTACGCTCCTAGCACTTTCTCTTCCCCATTCTGCTCCCTACTTTGGCAAGGAACCCTGCCCCCATGCCGCCGCCATGCGCAAACTTGTACTTAAATAAAGGGCTCTCGGTTATTACAACACTGGCGAGTTGTATCCTTTACCACGAGCGGTTAATCCCCCATGACAGTCGCCCTCACAACAGAGGGAGGGATAGGGAGTGGGAAGGATAGTGAGAGGGAGGGAGAGGGAGGGAGGGAGGGGAAGCCCATCGCCAGAAGGTGTAGTGTTATCTTGAGACACAGGTTATCTTGTAGTGTAGTGTAGTTATCGTGTAGGTGAAGATAACCCAACAACTCGTGTCCAAGGAACTTATCACTATTTTAACTGAAGGAACAGAATCCATAACCAGTGTTTACAAGCTGTGTTATTGGTGTTGTCTGTTGCTTTATATTTGGAACGACAGAATGATGAACTGGCAAGATCTTTGCTGCAACTGGTAGAAGGTTGCCAGCTGTATGGTGCAGCTGGTAGAAGGTTGCCAGCTGTATGGTGCAGCTGGTAGAAGGTTGCCAGCTGTATGGTGCAGCTGGTAGAAGGTTGCCAGCTGTATGGTGCAACTGGTAGAAGGTTGCCAGCTGTATGGTGCAACTGGTAGAAGGTTGCCAGCTGTATGGTGCAACTGGTAGAAGGTTGCCAGCTGTATGGTGCAGCTGGTAGAAGGTTGCCAGCTGCATGGTGCAACTGGTAGAAGGTTGCCAGCTGTATGGTGCAACTGGTAGAAGGTTGCCAGCTGTAGGATGCAACTGGTAGAAGGTTGCCAGCTGTAGGATGCAACTGGTAGAAGGTTGCCAGCTGTATGGTGCAACTGGTAGAAGGTTGCCAGCTGTATGGTGCAACTGGTAGAAGGTTGCCAGCTGTAGGATGCAACTGGTAGAAGGTTGCCAGCTGTAGGATGCAACTGGTAGAAGGTTGCCAGCTGTAGGATGCAACTGGTAGAAGGTTGCCAGCTGTATGATGCAGCTGGTAGAAGGTTGCCAGCTGTATGATGCAACTGGTCGAGGGTTGCCAGCTGTATGATGCAGCTGGTAGAAGGTTGCCAGCTGTATGATGCAGCTGGTTGAAGGTTGCCAGCTGTATGGCGCAACTGGTAGAAGGTTGCCAGCTGTAGGATGCAACTGGTAGAAGGTTGCCAGCTGTAGGATGCAACTGGTAGAAGGTTGCCAGCTGTAGGATGCAACTGGTGGAAGGTTGCCAGCTGTATGATGCAACTGGTAGAAGGTTGCCAGCTGTAGGATGCAACTGGTGGAAGGTTGCCAGCTGTATGATGCAACTGGTCGAGGGTTGCCAGCTGTATGATGCAACTGGTAGAAGGTTGCCAGCTGTATGGTGCAACTGGTAGAAGGTTGCCAGCTGTATGGTGCAACTGGTAGAAGGTTGCCAGCTGTATGGTGCAACTGATAGAAGGTTGCCAGCTGTATGATGCAACTAGCAAGGTTGCCAGCTGCTTCTCGGTTACAGGTTCATTCTACGCCCCGTGCTTTCACCTAAGACTACTATAAATATTTCGTAAATACTACTATTACGAAATCATCAATCGCTTCAAGTATTGACGCAGTAGTCAAGATAAACCACCGTAAAATTGACGTCCTATGGAACGGCCTCAGTAGAGTTATCTAGAGTATTCCTTGGGTTAGGTCCGTTGCTTGGGGGTCGTACTTGCTGGTTAGGTGTACTGGCACCCCTCAGGCACCGTCCCCGTGTGTACTGGCACCCTCAGGCACCGTCCCCGTGTGTACTGGCACCCTCAGGCATCGTTCCCGTGTGTACTGGCACCCTCAGGCATCGTCCCCGTGTGTACTGGTACCCTCAGGCATCGTCCCCGTGTGTACTGGCACCCTCAGGCACCGTCCCCGTGTGTGTTCTGGTACCCTCAGCCATCTCCCCGTGTGTACTGGCACCCCTCAGCCATCTCCCCGTGTGTACTGGCACCCCTCAGGGATCGTCCCCGTGTGTACTGGCACCCCTCAGCCATCTCCCCGTGTGTACTGGCACCCCTCAGGGATCGTCCCCGTGTGTACTGGCACCCCTCAGGGATCGTCCCCGTGTGTACTGGCACCCCTCAGGCACCGCCAGGTCTCCTCCTCCCCTCCACTACCTGTCCAGGACTAAATACACCGGGAACGAAGGTCTCAACATTGATTTTGGCTTTTAACTTTTAGATGGAAATAACCCCCGGTGGTTGGCTCGCTATGTTTAGCGTTGCGAAGGTAATCAAGCGGTGTTGAAGGCGATTGTTTTTCATTCATCTCTGTTGGTATTCTTGGGCCGAGCTGAGTGTGTGTGTGGGGGAGGGGTTGTGGGGGGGAGTTCTTGGAGGGGTTGTGGGAAGAGGATGTATGGGGGGATGATGCTGGGTGGCTGTTGTGGTTGTGGGGGGGAAAGGGGTTAACGTTTGTGGATGGAGCAGGTGTTGGGCTTGAGCACCTTAGGAAGCATCACGATAGTGGCTGAGAAAGGTTTTGGTGGACGGTGACAGACAGGGATGTGTGTGTGTGTGGTGTTGGGAGACGGTATAAGCACATCAGAGACAGTTACTACATCCCCACCTCCACTGCCAGGCCTGGCCACAACAATTTGAAAACACCAACGTACCTTAAACGAGATATAACGGTAGCGAACATAAAAAAAAGGTTTCGAGTAACTTCAATGACAGAATGCCTGAAGCAAAGTGAGAGAACAGAGGCACGGGCAGTGTTTGGAACAGACACAGACTCATCCTGGAGGTTACATGGATTAATAAGCTCCTAATTAATGACCAAGTGATGTGGTTGAGATATTTGTAACCACAGTAGAATATATAAAGCAACACTTAGGAATTAACCTCGTAGACAACAAGCTTTCCGAGAACTGCCAAACAAAATTAGAAATCCTAGTACTGAATATTATCCTTCAAGGTTCAGTGGTGCTTGTTTGAAAATTTGTATAAATTCCAAACTCTCTTAAGATTCACGCAGCATATTATTTTCTACATTATGAGGCACCCGGGTAGTAAAGATGCTTATTTTGGCGACGACAATATGTAGTGGTTACATATATGAAGGTCGTATGTAGTGTAGATAGTTCCAGCAATGAAGAGCATGTTTATTGCAGATTCGCCCGAGCTTGGGGTGGGGGGGCCGATGAGTGAATCTTGAAGATTGACATTCTTTTTTTTTTTTTCTAACCCAGCATCTTTTTTTCGAGTGTGTGTGAAAGGTTACAAGTTTAGGATTACAATGAATGGTGGAAGGTTGTCGATCTCTTCGAGCTCCTCTGATTCCAGCGGGAATCGAGAATACAGCAGGCATTTTCCCTCTGGAACGCCACACTGATATACTGGAACAGGAATGTGGCAGTCTTTGGGGGTCTCGGGTAGTGTCAACGAGCCTAGTAGCCTATTAAGCCTAGGTAGCCTGGTAATACTTAAATTCTCACTAGTCAAACCTGGCCCCGGGCTGCTTGGGGGGAGTAGAACTGCTCCCATCCATCCAGGTATGTTCCCTTTACCTGTTGAACTTCGCTTTCCTATGATTAGTACCTGCACCTGTCTGGCCAACACAGGAGGATATACTGTATAGACATCAGCCAGTGTTGATACACAAGTGGCCGCACGCCTGCTGTCCACCATTCTTCCAAGGACTGCCAGTGCTTATATGGGTGAGAGGGACGCGGTCACACATAGGAATTCTCTCTACTTTCCTGAATGTGAATGGGTATCATGACGTAACTGATGGGGACCATTTGACGCCTTGTCCATGTTGACGGCTTAGTTTGGATCGCTCCGGATGAGGCTATCGTCGTGACACGAGAACTATCCGGATGTTCTTAGGCGACTGAGAAGTGGTTCCACCGCTGATGGTCAATGTCACCATGTTCCTCCAGGGGTCATTGTGTGAACTTTTATATTGGAGGTGCGAGAGTGGTCATATGCCTGAGTGACACTTGAGGTGCACTAGAGCGAGAGTACTTTACATAGGGGGAGATTATTAGCAGGTAGGTGACTGAGGATACTGCCATGGGTGTGTAGCTGTGTGAGAGGTCAGGTGTGTGCGTGCGGGGCGTTACCAGTACTGGCAGCTTGTCCAAGGTTGACCACCTCTGACCCGCCACCTAAACTCAAGGAAGTTTATATTTCACCTGACAGGCAATACAAGTGCTTTATGGAGGTTAGCCCTGTAGTCCTGCGTCCATTATGGCAACAAAATTTAACGGCAATTTCATCAAAAGTTGCAGAAGATCAACTTTGTGGCGACACAGCCGTGTGGCTATCACACGAGAAGGGATCATCCGAACCGATAGTCGCATTCTGAAAACAATTGTAGGGGTTTGTGCTTGTTGGTATAAATGCGTTGATGTGTTGTGTACGGGGAGGGGACTCAAGCTCTATAGCCACCCCATCACTTGCACTGGTCGGTACACCAACGGCCTCACTTCTTGCAGGTCGGTGTTCGATCCCTGATGGTCTAAGTGGTTGGACATCGTTTCTCTCCCCCGTCTTATTTATCCTTGTTCCCTGTCATCATATCCCTTCCAAGTGCTATATAGTTGTAGTGGCTTAGTGGTCCTTGCAATTACTCTTACCCGAGCCGTGGAGCCCCAGCTCCTAGCTGTTGTTTAAGGAGGGTGCTTAACGCTTCTGACATTTCAGGACCTTGTAATTTTTGCTCTTGGAGCTGCGAGTGGTGACTGTTTCCAGAACTTCTGGCTCCAGTTTTCCCGTGTTTACCACTCTTAAGAGCGTATGAGTATTTGCTACATTCCGCTCACTTATCTGCGCTCTCACATACCACCTGTGCCCTCTCGTTCGCGCCCTAACCCGGAAGACGGTATTCATCTTGTCTACTCACTCCAGTACATTACATGTTGTGATCATATTGCCTCAAGTCCACTACGGGCTCACCATACCCCGTGCTACGTGGAACTTTTGTTCCAAGTAGCTGAATCTAAAACAGCAGCAGCAGCAGCAGTCTCGAGTCCTTTCTCTTCTAACCGTCTTAGATTGTGTTCTTGCCGCATGTGCTCGTATCTCTTGTATCTTTTTGTGTACGTGCGTTAGCACTCGTATGACTGTATGTAAAGTGTGTATGTGTGTGTGTGTGTGTGTGGTGGGTGTGGTGGGGGGGGGGGGCAGATGTATGTGTGTGTGTGGTGGGGGGGGGGGGGCAGATGTGTGTGTGTGTGGTGGGGGGGGGGCAGATGTGTGTGTGTGTGTGGTGGTGGGGGGGGGGGCAGATGTGTGTGTGTGGTGAGCTGATGCTGCCTGTCTGTTCTACGAGTGCTTGTATTGGGGTAGGTGCTGGCTGCCTGCTGTACGAGTGCCTGCAGTGTGTCATCGTGAACGAGTTTTTTGTGGTGTCAGCGGCAGGTATTGAAACCCTGGGCCCAGGCGGTCCCCCAAGGCTCTCTCTCACCACCCCGCCGCTGCTGCTGCTGCTTCACCGCCGTCAAACAGCGGCGGCGGCGGTGGGCGCGCCCAGCACTCCCTGCCTGTAAGTATCACTTTTAGTGAGCATCGCCGGAGGACGGAACGTAAACTGGGAGGTGTTCATACGAGGACGACCCTGGTGCTGGTATCGGGATGGACCGTGCACCCACCTACTCTCCAGGATTATTTAGTGTGGGTGTGGGGGGTGGTGGACGTGAGTGTTTGTGGGCGGGAGTGGGTGTAAGTGTGTGTGAGTGAAAGTGGGTGGGTGGGTGGGTGGGGGAGGTGTCATTGAAGTGGGGAAATAGGAAAGAAGAAACACAATGAGTTAGTGGAAATCAGTAGGTGGACGTGCTGGTCTGCACGCCTTCCGCGCTGCCTCACGGCTCCTGCTCACCTCACTCCAACACTTCCTAATTATGAAGCAAAGTAATAGAACATTCCTACGGGATCACCATAGCCCGTGCTACATGGACACTTCGTTCCGAGTAGCTAAATCTAAGACAACAACAACAACATTCGTCATTTAGGGGCCCACCATAACCCCGTGCTAATATGGAACTTTTAGTTCCAGGTTGCTAAATCTTAAACAACAAGAACAATTCATCATGGATTGATGAATTGATGTGATGAACTCAGCACTCAGACCATTGGTCTTGGTGCTGAGTTATTACGGTCATCAGGTTAACACCTGTAATCAGAACAATTTCTTTATCTGGTGAAATGCAGTTTAGTAACCTTACCTTTGGTGTATTGAGTGTCGGAGTGTAGCTTGAAAGTGCATATGTGTTGCTAACCTTCGGCCCGGCGCAGGCGCAGGATTACATGATAGGTAAATGAATACCGTATGTAACTTGTTCATTGTAACTGTAATTTATTTATAAGATGGGTCTGGGGGTCCATAACACATTTACCCAAAACTGATGGTGGAAAAAGTGACAGTAGTGGGACGGCGGGAGACAGAATGCCGTGTGAGGTGAGAATCAGGCCGCGGTATATTTAGACGGGTGGTACCGGCTGCATCTTGTTCATTCACTGGCTTGCCGCACGCCGCTGTCACAGTGTTCAGCCCCTCTCTGCCTCTCTCCGCGACCACACTCACCGTCGTGCGCTGGGTAGTCCTCCACCTGTGCCAGCACCCCACCTCTCTCACCATGTGCAAGTGGTTCTCGGAGCGGGAGGTGTGTACCGTGTGTGGTGAGCCCCCGCCTTCCCTCCCGCCCGAAGTCGTCTCTGCTTTCCCGCCCGAAGTCGTCTCCTCTCTCCCGCCCGAAGTCGTCTCCTCTCTCCCGCCCGAAGTCGTCTCCTCTCTCCCGCCCGAAGTCGTCTCTGCTCTCCCAGAAGACGTCACTTTACTTTCTGTAAGCGATCAAGGAAGTCTGGAGGAACGGGTCGTCAGAATGCCACATAAGCACATTTCTCCTGATTGGCTCTGCCGAAATGATCTTGCAGAGGTCATGAGATACCGCGGTGGACGTGACGAGTCAGAGGGTGACCCTGTGACCCCAGGAGCATCGTTTATGGAAGTGTGCGTGGCCCAGCAAGACGCGGGGATCATTACGCCAGGGAAGGCGTGTGTGCCGGCGTTGGGCGTGCAGTGTAGCTGGGAGGCAGAAGCCACGCCCACACGCCCACCGCCACACATGGCCGTCAGCCCCACGTGCTCTGGCCACGCCCTCGGGATGGACACGCCCCCTCCCGATGATAAAGGTGAGTCTCCTATAATGTACATTTGTGTAACTCAGGATAATCTCAAGATAACTAACCACAAATGCTGATTTAAAATTGGTTAAACGGGCGATTAGAGAGAGAGAGAGAGAGAGAGAGAGAGAGAGAGAGAGAGAGAGAGAGAGAGAGAGAGAGAGAGAGAGAGAGAGAGAGAGAGAGAGAGAGAGATATATATATATATATATATATATATATATATATATATATATATATATATATATATATATATATATATAGAGATATTGAGATTGAGATTTATGTATATATTTTGATGAACTTTTACCTTGGTGTGTTTTGAAAAACTTGCTTGTGATAGGTCATTGCTGTTACGTTCATTACGATTTGACTTATTTATGGGTGTACAGACACTTGGGCCAAGGCCATACTCCACATTTTGACATAGCACGAATCTGTGGCACTCTTAAGTGTACCGGATGTTGCACTCTGTGGACACACTAGGAACACGCTGCATTCAGATTCGCGTTATAGACTTCACACACCAGCTACACGATAGTTATGGCTTGGACGTGGCATCTGTCGACGACTTTTTTTATTAAAGTACTTTTTCTAGCTGAACTAAAACCATTAAGTTGTGGGGCTTACCTGCTTGATGGGGTTCTGAGAGTTCTTCTACTCCCCCAGCCAGGCTTGACTTGTGAGAGCTTGGTCCAACAGGCTGTTGCCTGCAGTGGCCCCGCAGCGAACATATCCACCACAGCCCGGTTGGTCCGGCGTGTGGTGGACTGGGTAGATAATTACATATGATACATTAGACGCGGAGCGGGATGAACCCAGTCTCCACCGCTGGTGTTACTGGATCAGCCTGGCTGTGATGGGTAGGTGTGGGCCGGACAGTGAGGTCAAGCAGCCATGCAGACAAGGCAATCACCAGGAACAGCTGCGGGAATCTCTCCATATCGCCAGCATGTAGCTATATATGCTCTTACGGACCCGCGGGCCGCTCCAAGCAACAGCTTGGTGGACCAAACTCTCACAAGTCAAGTCACTTAGAACCCCATCAAGCAGGTATGTAAACAGGTATGAACACTTCGCTGCTAAGAGACAATTCCTTAAACATTAGAAGCCCAAGACCTTTCCACACCCTCTTTACGCTTGGGGCGTAACTAGCCGATCCCTCTGAAGTGTTCAAGAGGGAATTATTTTGTATAATCACCTCCGACGGATACCTGATCAACCGGGCTGTAAATGACGAGTCAAGCTGTAAATGACGAGTCAAGCTGTAAATGACGAGTCAAGCTGTAAATGACGAGTCAAGCTGTAAATGACGAGTCCTAACATCACTTTTGGTCTCTCTACATAACTGAAGCTTGTACAAGAGTACAAGCATGAAAAGAAGAATCTAATTCTGAAGAACTGGGGATTTAAAATCGAGTCTGGAGACGCACTGTGAACTTCAATAGTCTTGCATTTTATGCTTTTTGACTTGACCGAATCGTGTGGACCTGTGCAGCCAGCCAGCAGTGATTGTGGACCTGGGCAGCCAGCCAGCAGTGATTGTGGACCTGTGCAGCCAGCCAGCAGTGATTGTGGCCCTGTGCAGCCAGCCAGCAGTGATTGTGGCCCTGTGCAGCCAGCCAGCAGTGATTGTGGCCCTGTGCAGCCAGCCAGGCAGTGATTGTGGCCCTGTGCAGCCAGCCAGCAGTGATTGTGGCCCTGTGCAGCCAGCCAGGCAGTGATTGTGGCCCTGTGCAGCCAGCCAGCAGTGATTGTGGCCCTGTGCAGCCAGCCAGCAGTGATTGTGGCCCTGTGCAGCCAGCCAGGCAGTGATTGTGGCCCTGTGCAGCCAGCCAGCAGTGATTGTGGCCCTGTGCAGCCAGCCAGCAGTGATTGTGGCCCTGGATGCACCAGGGGTAGGGAGAAGAGAAGAGGGGGACTCATGTTTCAAGGACGACACTATCCGGGTGGTGGCTGATTATGTTGAGGTAGGAAGCAGGTCGTTGCTCGCTACAAACATTGTACACGTTGAGGAGGGTTTGATATTATGCGGAGAGAGGAAACCGATGTGATTGTGGTGGTTGTGCTGGTGATGGAGGAATGTGAGGTAGGGGTGGTTGTGGTGGTGGGGTAAGTGTGTTGATACTGGTGGTGGTGGTGGTTGAGCTACCGCTGTTCCTGGTGGTGGTTGAGCTACCGCTGCTCCTGGTGGTGGTGGTGGTGGTGGTGGTTGAGCTACCGCTGCTCCTGGTGGTGGTAGTGGTGGTGCTACCACCGCTGCTGGTCTTGTCCGGTGAGGACAAATGGTGGACAGTGAAAGAGGGCTGCCTGAAGCCTGTTGCGTGTCGGAGTGCGCCAACTGTCTTCCCCACGCATGGGACGCCGGTCGTCTCTCTCCTACTGGCCCATCAGGTCTCCCGCCCGCTGTTGCTGCTGCTCCAGCTCTCCTCGGCGGGAACGCTCTCTGTACACCTACCACTGCTTCTGGGATATCATCTTCAGCTCTTGGGTCCTGCCTCGATCTTCCACCGACTTCCGAACAAGTTTCCAAACGCTTTGAACACTTTCATATCCAAATTTGATGGCGTGTATAGGGATTCGCCTCCACCATATAACTCATCACAATACATTCCATTTCTGGTCTGCCGTAATACTGAAAAATTATTTCTGATATCCCTGTGACTCGTTCAGGGACATAGTTTCAATGGAGTCCTCTTGTATGGGAGTTACCATAGCAAATAAGCTGCCCTTAGTATCCTCTCAAGCCTCTTTGAGTATTTTGTGTGTGGGGATCACGTCTCCTTGTATGTCTCTTCCCCATAGAAACGTGAGGTTTAGTTTCAGTGAAGTCTTAGCTTGTAACTCAAGCCTCTCAACTCTGGCTAGTCTGTTGGCATACATCTGGATTTTCTCCAGCTTCGTTTTTGTGTTCAAGCAGATTTGTATTCCAGTCCGGCATCTGGCACGTGGCGTATAGGATCCCAAAGGATTCCTTGCTCAGATTTCTGCGGGCAATCCTTATGGTGCCAGCCTGACAGCTGGGTGGACAGCGCTTCGGATTCCTAGTCCTGAGGTTCCGGGTTCGATCCCCGGTGGAGGCGGAGACAAATGGGCAAAATGTTTCTTTCACCTTGATGCCACTGTTACCTAGCAGAAAATAGGTACCTGGGAGTTAGACAGCTGCTACGGGCTGCTTCCTGGGGATGTGTAACAAAAAGGAGGCCTGGTCGAGGATCGGGCCGCGGGGACGCTAAGCCCCGAAATCGTCTCGAGAATATCTCAAGATAACCTTGCGTATGTGGGTGAAAATATCCGGTTGACGTGCGCTCGAGATATGCTCGTGATCCAAGCAACCGTCTCGTATTATCTTGCATTTGATGAAGTTGAAGTCTAGAAGGTACTTGGGGGGGAGACCAGTCTTACATTTGGTCTCGGTCTTCCTGTAGCTTCTCGCACTCCGGTCCCCGCGTTTGTCCTTCATCAGCTGTGTTTACCTGGTTGTACCTTTTGGGCACAACCAGGTAAGTCTTCCTGTTTGGCCACCCAAGCCTCGCTTCCCAACAATAGATTGCCGATTCTTTCAGTGCGTGTGTACTTACCTAGTTGTACTCGCCTATATAACTAACTAGGTAGGTGTACTCACCTATTTGTGCTTGCTGGAGTTGAGC
Organism: Procambarus clarkii; assembly: GCF_040958095.1. Classification (NCBI taxonomy): domain Eukaryota; kingdom Metazoa; phylum Arthropoda; class Malacostraca; order Decapoda; family Cambaridae; genus Procambarus; species Procambarus clarkii. Next base: position 17,492,310 of record NC_091193.1, read on the forward strand.
TTTGGTTCTTTGATCCCGCCTCTCAACCGTCAATCAACTGGTGTACAGATTTCTGAGCCTACTGGGCTCTGTCATATCTACATTTGAAACTGTGTATGGAGTCAGCCTCCACCACATCACTTCCTAGTGCATTCCATTTACTAACTGCTATGACACTGAATTTTTTTCTCTAATGTCTCTGTGGCTCATTTGGGTATTAAGTTTCCACCTGTGTCCCCTTGTTTGTGTGTGTATTTTTTATTATTTGTGCCTGCAGGATTGAGCTCTTAGCTCTTCGACTTGTGTGTTTACTAGGTGTGTTTACTAGTTGTGTTTTTGCGGGGGTTGAGCTTTGCTCTTTCGGCCCGCCTCTCAACTGTCAATCAACTGTTTACTAACTACTATTTTTTTTCCCCCACACCACACACACTCACCCCAGGAAGCAGCCCGTGACAGCTGACTAACTCCCAGGTACCTATTTACTGCTAGGTAACAGGGGCACTTAGGGTGAAAGAAACTTTGCCCATTTGTTTCTGCCTCGTGCGGGAATCGAACCCGCGCCACAGAATTACGAGTCCTGCGCGCTATCCACCAGGCTACGAGGCCCCCTGTGTGTGTGTGTGTGTGTGTGTGTGTGTGTGTGTGTGTGTGTGTGTGTGTGTGTGTGTGTGTGTGTGTGTGTGTGTGTGTTGTGAGAGTGAGAGAGAGTGAGATAGAGAGGGGGAGGGAGGGGGTAAGGTAATTATCAGGAGAAAACGCTAAGCCATTACGGATATATATATAGCACTTGGAAGTGATGAAGATAAGGATTTGGGATGGGACGAAGGAAAGGAATGGTGCCCAACCCATTCCCTTGGACGGTAGAGGATTGAACAGCAACATGCAGAAAGCGAGACTCGCTCTACCTTCCAATCCCAAGTGGTTGGGCATGTGTGTGTGTGAGTGAGCACGAGTGTACGTGCACGCGTACATTAGAGAGGGTGTATGGGTGTATAACATACACCCATACATCCATGTGCGTGTCTTGTCGGTGCCCGAGGAAGAGCGAGCCACGGGTGGCTGTGTCTGGTGATGAACCCCTTAGGGCAAAAAAGTTCGGCTGTCCTTACTTCAACTGCTGCTACACCTGCCACGTCTGCTGCTGCTGCTACATCTGCCACGTCTGCTGCTGCTGCTACATCTGCTGCTACTCCTGCTACTACTTCTGCTGCTGCCGATGCTATTTCTGCTGTTTCTGCTGCTTCTGCTGCCTCGTGACCTCGGGCCTCCCGTAATCCATCACGCCAGTTAGCAGAAAGTGTGTTGCATGTCGCCACAGACACTTCAACATGCACAGTGCCAATAACAACACGCGCGCGTCAACAATCTTGAAAAGCAACCGGATTGATAGGATAGTCTTATACGACTTGTATATTAATATATAATAGAGCGCGGGTGAATGAGGGGGAAGGCAGCGGGTGTATGAGGGAAGGCAGGTTGTGAGCAGAGAGGGTACAGCCAGCATCAAGCCTGCCACCCTCTTGAACAGGTCATCGGGCCCCTGCCGTAGTCATCATCATCATCACGTCATCCTGTACAGGTTTATGGGCCCCACTCCGCGCAAATAGGCGTGGTAAACGTCATCAGAATCTGGTAATTGACCTCTACAGGTCGTTAACATCAAGGGAGGCGAGGTTCCTGCCGAGCGAACAGGCCTCTGGGATGAACGGATAGTGAGGGTGCTTCGGCTGGAAGGAGAATTACTTGAGCATTGCCGGTAGACCAGTCTTTGGGATGTGTTGACTCCTGAAGAGATTCCCTTTTGACCCGTGAGATTTGTATGGCGTTCAGGTGATCATTAGATAACCTGCTACTGTCATGGGAGGTAAACACGAGTGTTCTAGTGGAAGCCACCCAGGCTATACAGTAAAGAAATATTGCCGGAACAAAAGTGGACTTCTTTCAGTAAAGCATTAAACACGCTCCAAGAAGTGGCGAACCATTGATTGATTGATAAAGATTAAGCCACCCAAGAGGTGGCACGGACATGAATAGCCCGTAAGTGGTACAATTTTTTTTTCCCCAGTGTTCTGAGGTTGCATTTAACCATCAAGCTGTTATCCTGGGGGAGGATACTGCTTCACAGTCTTTATGAGGGTGTCCAGCTGCTGGACACCTTTGTTGACCAGGAGAGTGGCTGTGTTGATGGCTTCAGGGTGGCCACTGCATGATTCAGGAACTCTTAAAGCTCTTCTAAGGTCACTGGTTGCTTCACATTCCAGAAGATAGTGAAGTAATGGCTTTTCTGTGACAGTTTGGCAGAAGATGCACTCTCTCTGTCGGGTTTCACCAATCTCCCAGTTGCATCTGTCACCTAGACGTAGTCTATATAGCCTAACTGCTATTTCCCTGTGGATTCCTTTTGGGATATTTAACCTTTCTAATTTGGTTGCCTGAAGATACCATGTTGCAGATGGCGAACCTTCAGCTATTCTCTGGTGCAGGTCGGCTTTGTTGAGATGTGAGAGTTTTTTGGTGATGATGTTTTTTATGTTCTCTAGGCTGGGTTGAATTGTTTTATGTATCACTGGATGACGAGTTGCCAATTTAGCAATTTCATCAGCTTTTTCATTTAATGGGATTCCAATATGGGATGGGATCCAGTTTAAAGTTATGTTGAGGCCTTTGCCTTTAGCGACTGCTCCTTGATACAAAATGGTGGTAATTATTTCCACATTATCTTTCCACTGTTTTTGTCCTAGTATTTGAAGTGCAGCTTTTGAGTCTGTGTGTGTGATTGCATTTTGAGTGTTTTGTGCAATCACATATGCGAATGCCTGTTGTATGGCGAACAGCTCAGTTTGGGTTGATGATACTAGTCCTCCCAGTCTCCAATATGCCTGAACGCTGGACGTGCAAAGAGCAGCGCCAGCACTCTCATTTTCTGTGTCCACCGATCCGTCTGTGAAGATGTGGGTGGCTCCTGCTACTGCTATGCTATACATTTGCTCTTCTATTATGCGCCTTAGGATTGTCGGATCATAGGCAGCCTTTTTCATTGGGAGACTTTCTATTACTATTTTGAAAGTAGGCTCTTCCCACGGCGCGGAAGGAGTGTAATTTGGGTGTGGATGATCACCCTCTCTATCAAGAATCATGTTTTTTAAATGTAGTCTGTTTAGGACTTTTCCTGCTCTTACAACCCAAGAGTTTCCATTGTTTTGGCCTAGTCCAACCACCAAAGCCTGCCGTACTGGGATTGGATCAGAAGAAATAATTATCTTACTGATAATTGTAGCTGTCCTTTGTGATATTCTTTCTTGTAGAGAGGGCAAACCCGTCTCCAGTCTAAGAGTTTCAAGCCTGGTCCACATGGGGGCTCCCAGTGCAGCTCTCATAGCATTGTTTTGGGCAACTTCAAGCTTTTTCCACTGCTGGTGTGATAGATTTGTGAGTGCAGGTGCGGCATAATCGATCACTGATCTGACTGCCTGTACATAGTATGTGCGAAGGACTTGCAGATTGGCTCCTCCAGAAAGGGAGGTTAGCGACCTGAGGATTGCCGTCCGGGCCGCAGTTCGCTCTCTCAAGTATGTGACCTCAGCATTAAAATTCATGTGTGTGTCCAGGATGATTCCTAGATACTGATAGGTGTCGACCCATTCTATTGGTTGACCCTGTACTGTGAGTTGGATGTTGGGTTTCGCTATTTTTATGGGCATGGCCTTTGACTTCGAGGGGTTGAGTTTGATCCCAATCTCTTTTGCCTCTTTACTGATGCAGTCTAAGCATTTGGGTGCAAGGCGCGCCGCATCCCTTCCTTTGGAAAAGGAAGGGATGCGGCGCGCATCCCTTTTTCCTTCCAAAGGAAAAAGCCTTTGAACTGGCTAGCGCCCCAGCTATTCTCTGCTGCCTCATTGACAAAGAGGTCAGAGGCAACCTGCTCTCCTGGATCAAAAACTGTCTCATAAACAGAGAAGCAAGAGTAAAACTTCATGGCACAGTCTCTGAGTACAAAAGACATGAAAATGGTACACCGCAAGGAGGTATTCTTAGCCCTCTTCTCTTCAACTGTTTAATGGAGAGAATAATGAGGTTGAAACTCCCACATCACTGCAGGCTGCTAAACTACGCGGACGACTTTGTCATCATCATAAAAGGAAGGGATGTGGCGAACCAACTGGGTTGTAGGGAATGTAGTGGCTCTGCGGACTGCTCCAAGCAACAGTCTGTTGTGCCAAGTTGTCACACGTTAAGTCTGGCCCCAGCCCCGGGCTTGGGATATAGAACAACTCCCAGAACCCACTCCAAGTACATAGTTTAAGGGCGTACAAGTCGTACCTAACTACACTTCTACCATATAAATAGCCGAAGAGGTTCTGGCTAGACTGGATTTACCTGTTACTTATTAGCGATTTTGAGAGTCGTTCTAATGTGTAAGATGGAGAGACTTTTGGTATATCTGGGAGATTATTCAACACTGTCGTGAAGTCATCAAATTGTCAGTCACAACAAAAATTAAAACGTTTTGATATTTGAAATAAAGGAAATATGATACGAGGTTAGTATTAACGTAGCTCGACCTACCCACTTATAAGGAGAGAAGCACCAAAGAACCCATGATCACCATGTACAATGTTGTTTAAGATTCGCTACCTGGAACAAAAACTTCCAAGTAGCACGGGCTATGGTGAGCCCATAGTGGACGTACAAATACTGAAAGGTTTTAGATAACATGAACAACGATAGCCTTTGTCGAGTGAAAAAACGTTGGGAAGGATAACATTGGGAAAAGTTGGAAAATAAATTGAATCAATCGGCAGGTCTATTCTGAGAGCAGCAAGGTGGGGGTGGGGGGTGGGAGGAGGGGTCAGTGTGAGAGCAGCGAGGTGGGGGGTGGTGGGGGAGGGGGGGGGTGGAGAGGGGGGCCAGTTGCATGTGAAGATAGAGTAGGTGTTGATGCAGGTGCCTGGGTGCTGGGCCACTCAGAAGCCAGTGATTGTGTGTGTGGCGCTTGTGAGGCACTATGTTTGTTTTGTGGGGGGGATGGGGGGGGCGGGGTCGTTGGGTTGTCTGGGCTTGTGTGTGTGGGTAACAACCCGATCACTACGTCGTATTTTGACGTACATCATCATCTCCCCTGAGGCCAAAATCTGATATACTCAAGTCATAACTGCTCGCTATATTGTCGTGATGTCCCGTTTTCTATTCGCGGGTCTTCGGGTAGGTTAGGTTCGGGCAAATTAGTACAATATTATAGTGACGTTGTGAATGCTGGAGAGCATGGGCTGGGGTGTGACTGTAGGTAATGGACGTCGCTGTGTACACAGTCCTCTCCAGCGCTCACGACGTCACTAAAATGTTGTACTAAATTGTCAGAAAGGCTGCAATCTTTGGTTTTAAACCTAACCCACAACCACCACACCACAACCACCACACCACAACCACCACATCGTCACTCCCCACCAGTGCCTTCTACATTGTCGAGAAGTCTCACGAGAGAAGCCAAATAGGTTTGACATGGTCTAAAGTAGTCATGGTCCTCCTAGATTGTGTTGGCACCACAGGTTGTGAATGCCCGGACACAACCGATCCCCCCCTTCTCCCCTACACACACACACAAGGTTGACGTTATTGCTATCAAATGGAATTGCTAGGACGGAGACGTCGTTAATTATACTAGACGTTAGCGCAGTTTTGGTCGGTGATTTACTGTGAACTAGGACCTGGCCTCAGGTCCAGTCTGGCCTCGGGTCGGGCTCGGGGAGCAGAAGAACTCCCAGAATCCTCTCCAGGTGTGCTCCAGGTGGGTAGGACATTCTGCCTCAGCTCTTTGATGTACGAGTTACATCCTTGCCACCTCTGGTGGTTTAAGATATCCGTCTGGCCAACTCGTGACACGTGATCACGAGGAACAGAAGCTGCCGCGTTCATGCAGACCGCCGTGGGCAGATGTCTTCAGCATCCCACACTGTTTTCATCGAGGCTAGAAGGATGCTCTCTCCTACTTCCATCTCGATTAAGTTTTCGTAGATGTGTGTGTGTGTGTGTGTGTGTGTGTGTGTGTGTGTGTGTGTGTGTGTGTGTGTGTGTGTGTGTGTGTGATGAGGGCGTGTGTAGCGGTGAGGGCGTGCGGGCGGGTTCCCTGAGGGCCAGGCGGACAGTTAAGTCTGGGCGATGCCACATGTAGCTGGGGTGATGCTGTGGACGCCCCCACCTCAAACGCGGAATAATCAGACGGAACATCTCTCCAGCTTACGTTAGTTGATAGTGTGTGCTCGGACGACTTCCCTGAGGATGTAGCTATGTTTGTTATTACTGTTATCGGAGCGGCCCGTCCCCCTCTTAAGGTTTCCCGACGTCAGGAAATCGTATTAAAGCGTCCTTATTCTAACGTACCAGAGGACCCAAAACAGAAAACGGGGGACAGTACGTCAACTTCGCGAGCCGCTTCCATTTTTCTAGTACGACGATTTTTGGCCTTAGAGTACACATTTAAATGCGACGTTCTATTGTTATACATTGTGCTCGAGTTCGCATCTTCTACGTGCATGTGTCCAAATTTAAGCATGGTTGTGTTCTATAAAAGGTCCAAGTGTGCCTGTAAATGTGCCGCAACTCATCGTTAATGATATCACTTACTTATAACGAGTTTCACAGTAGACGAACATTTAAATAACACCCAAGTCGGAGGTGTGTGTGTGTGTGTGTGTGTGTGTGTGTGTGTGTGTGTGTGTGTGTGTGTGTGTGTGTGTGTGTGTGTGTGTGTGTTGCCAGGCGGCAGCACTGTTTACATCACCTTGACGCGGCTATTTTGTTTTGCATGATACTGCACTCCTCCCTCTGGGCCCCTTCCTACCCCCTCCCCCCCTCCATCGCCCCCCCCCTTCCCTCCCTTCCTCTCCCCGCTTCCCTCCCTTCCTCTCCCCGCTTCCCTCCCTTCCTCTCCCCGCTTCCCTCCCTTCCTCTCCCCCCTTCCCTCCCCCCTCTCCCCTTCGCGCCTCACCAGCGTCAGATTAGCCATGTTTCAGCCAATCCTCCTGTTTAAATAAATACTATTTAAACAGGAGGATGGGCTGCCGTACTTGAGGTACGAATTGTCCTGATGACGCGTTGGGTGTACAATGATAAAGGGTGTGTCAGAAAGTTCTTCTTCAAATACATCACCACTGCAACATGACGGATAAAATACCACAACAGCACCTCAACAGCACCCGAGGCACACCCAAACAAGATAACATCGGCAGCATATGGGACACTGGTAAATATATGAACATCGTTTAGGAACCTGAATCAGGATTCCTTCAAGACAATTTACACAAGATTCGTTAGACCAATGCGGTAATACGCAGCACCGGCATGGAATACGCACCTAGTAAAGCATTCAATTCAAAATTGAAAAAGTACAAAGGTTTACAACAAGACTGATGCCAGAGCGAAGAGCTACGTTAAACTACGAGAACAGACCAATGTAGCTAAATCTCACAACCCCTAGACGATAGAAGGAACAGAGTGGATATAATCACGACATACAAGATAATGTTGCGAATAGATAAGGTCTTTACATTGAGACCTTATCTATTCGCTATCCTATAGACAAGGATAGCGTCTTTACATTGAGAAAATTGGATAAGAGGACACGAGTGGGATCTGGAAACGCCACTGAGCCGAAGGAATGTTAATTTTTAAGGAAATACTCGTACCCTGCACGGGTGGTGAAGTACTCGTACCCTGCACGGGTGGGCAAGTGGTATGCACTGAAAGCAGAAGTTGTGGAAGCCACCTCCAGCCACAACTTTAAGGCCAGATTCGACAAAGAATTTGAACGTCAACATAGTTAAGTTGTAACGCAGCTGCTGGTGGTAGGCGGGACACAGAGCTAGACCTCATAGACACTGTTAAGTAAGTGCTACCACCACTACAGTACATCTACAGCACTGCTGCCACCACACGCGTACATTCGCGTACACCACATGCGCGCGCGCGTACGCGTGTACTTCCGTATGGAAGATAACAGGGGAGTGAGGTCTAGCTCGTAAGTCCCGCCTACTGGCCTTGTTGTACCTACTGTGTTGTAATTGAACTATTCTTAGCTTCGAATTTTGTCGACTCTGGGTGGAGGTGGCTTCTATCACTTCCTTCAGAAACTTCACTTATGGACCAGGGGCCAGATTCACGAAGTTACGCAAACACTTACGAACCTGGACATCTTTTCTCAATCTTTGGCGGCTTTATTTACAATTATTAAAATGTTAATGAGCTCCGAAGCACCAGGCGGCTGTTTATAACAATAACAGCAGTTGACTCGGAAGTTTTCATGCTTGTAAACTGTTTAATAAATGTAACCAAAGCCGCCAAAGATTGAGGAAAGATTTACACGTTCGTAAGTACTTGCGTAAGTGCGTTCGTGAATCTGGCCCTAGCCGCCCAGCTACGAGTACTTTCGTACATTTCTTAGACTCATTTGTGTTTGTAGCTTCGACTTGGCCCCCCCCCCCGTCCTGCTTTCTCAGACATTGAGGGGGCTTTCGTTGTTCACTTGGTCAGTTCCCTTTAGTATCTTGTATGCTGCGATCATATCCCCTAATTTTCTTATCTCCAGGGTTGTGAGACGGTTCCCTTACCTTATCGTCATAGCTCAGCCCTCTTAGGCCGGTGCTGCATATTCCAGTATTGCTCTAACAAAGGCTGTGTGGAATGACTTGATAGAGGCCTGGTCTGGTTTGCTATAATACGTTCTAATGTTTGCCATCGGACCATATACTGCCGATATTAGCCTGTGTGTGTGTGTGTGTACTCACCTATTTGTGTTTGCGGGGGTTGAGCTCTGGCTCTTTGGTCACATCACACACACACTTTGGTGTGTGTGTGTGTGTGTGTGTGTGTGTGTGTGTGTGTGTGTGTGTGTGCGTGCGTGTGTGTGTGCGTGTGTGTGTGCGTGTGTGTGTGCGTGTGTGTGTGCGTGTGCGTGTGCGTGTGCGTGTGTGTGTGTGTGTGTGTGTGTGTGTGTGTGTGTGTATGTGTGTGTGTGTGTATGTGTGTGTGTACTCACCTATATGTACTCACCTATATGTGCTTGCAGGATCGAGCATTGACTCTTGGATCCCGCCTTTCTAGCTATCGGTTGTTTACAGCAATGACTCCTGTCCCATTTCCCTATCATACCTAGTTTTAAAAGTATGAATAGTATTTGCTTCCACAACCTGTTCCCCAAGTGCATTCCATTTTTCTACTACTCTGTGTGTGTGTGTGTGTGTGTGTGTGTGTGCAACCCGTTCTCGCAAATTTAATAAATCAATATTGACTTATTAACTACGTGCATAAGTGATATACTAAACATAATAGATACCCTTAAAAAGATTCATAGAAAACACCGACCTTACCTAACCTTGTTATTATCTTAAGATAAGCATCTTATTGCTTCGTAATTACAATTATTACTTAACCTATACCTATTATAGGTTAGGTAATAATTGTAATTACGAAGCAATAAGATGCTTATCTTAACATACTAAGTAGGTTAGGTATGGTCGGTGTTTTCTATGAATCTTTTTAAGGGTATCTATTATGTTAAGTATGTCACCTATGCACATATTTAATAAGTCAATATTGACTTATTAAATTTGCGAGAACGGGTTGGTGTGTGTGTGTGTGTGTGTGTGTGTGTGTGGTCACCAGGACTGGCACCAGGGCCTCCAAGCACCCACCAAGGCCAGCTTCAGATACAGCAGTGCCTGTATCTCATCACAGTAACCTATCTGGCTCCTCCGCCTCGGACACGTTATATATTGTAAAGAACAGCTGTAGGGGGATACTATAGGTGCTTAGTGACCAAGTGTACATGGAGAAAGGGCAGTTGCTCCTTGCTTGTGTTTGTATCTATATATATCTCTCTTAGAGAAATAATGTGACATAGCTACCAACCTTTCTTCTTGCCTAACATTCACGGGCTCACCATAGCCCGTGCTACTTGGAACTTTGTTCCAGGTAGCGAATCTTTAACAACAACAACATTCTCGCCTAATTTGTCAATTATATTTTACGTAATTGATCAGGCCGTTAAAAATGGGACACAATTTAAAGCACCGTAATAGTGACGTGGTCTAAGAATAGGCAGCGATAGGTTAGGTGGGGTTCTTGGGTTTGTATATTTTGTATATCTTTGTATGTCTTGTATATTTCTCCTTAGGCAAAACGGATGAGTTCTTTTTTTTACGGAGTGGCAAATGGAGAGATTGGGCCGAGATACCAATGAACAAATACACAAGGGCCGTGATGAGGGTTCGAACTTAATCCCGGGATGACCCCCAGACGCTGCCTTAGTCGCCTAGTCAAGTCACCAGCTCGGGTCATGGGCGATATTAGTACATAACGATCACGGTGAAGGTCTGGAGAGTGTGACTGTAGACCAAGAAGCAAGACATCAGTGTTTGAAAGATCAGTAAGAGAGTGAGGGTTTAGTATCCGGCAGAGTTAGCAAGGAGAATAATAATAGTTGTATGGTAATCTGACTAACTTTACCGTGCTCTAGTGAGCCCTCGCGCGGATTATGCTCTGCGATTTTGCCCTGAGTGGTGTAAAATTAACATAAATTATCTTGAAAATATACAAAGAAGAATGACGACGCTTTATCCCAGAATGAAGGATATTTTATTTTGAATTAGGTTAAGAGCCTTGGTGTTACAGAAAGGGAGCCGGTCGGCCGAGCGGACAGCACGCTTGACTTGTGATCCTGTGGTCCCGGGTTCGATCCCGGACACCGGCGATCCCGGACACCGGCGAGAAACAATGGGCAGAGTTTCTTTCACCCCATGCCCCTGTTACCTAGCAGTAAAATAGGTACCCGGGTGGTAGTCAGCTGTCACGGGCTGCTTCCTGGGGGAGGACCGGGCCGCGAGGACACTAACGCCCCGAAATCATCTCAAGATAACCTCAAGGGGCTGCAGTCTTGAGAGACGTAGAGTGAATAGTGACATTTCCGGCACACATGGGGTTTGACAGTCGTAAGTAGGGCAGTGATGAGACTTCGAGCATTAAATAGGGTCTTAAGACCTGAGAAAAGTATGGATCCCTGTTTTAAGATCAACTCCTGTTTGCCAGTTATTTCTAATCGGCCTAACTACGGGCTCACCATAGCCCGTGCTACTTGGAACTTTCTGTTCCAGGTAGGAGGGGTGGGCGATGGTTGGACACAGTTGAAAAATGTCACAACAGGTGTATTGAGGGGAACAGGTGCACAAGATAATTATAATCAACAAGCATAATTTCAATAAGGTACTGACTTTAGTATCTTATTTTAGATAACACTGACTTTACTTCAGACACAATAAAATACTGAGCAGCCAGCATTCCTTTAGATCATAAAGTCAAATAATAACAACATAGTATTCTAATAATTTTCTTATCTCTGGGAGTTACTCCCTCTGGTCCACATTATATCTGTATGATGATAAGTGAGTATTAATGCCTGGCGTTACAACACTACCAGCGAGAGAGACAATACTTAACAAGGCAATCGCAGCCTCCAACCCCTTCCCTGCCAGCACGTCTTTATTCTCACTAGTCTCTACAATCCAGGTACCGACTGCATGTTTAACGGGATGAGAAGAGAACATCCCCTTTGTAGACAGTGTTGCTAAACCGCCTATCCCCCCTCTTCCCTCTCTCTCTCTCTCCCTCGTTCGTATATATAGGTATACCATGGTATGAGAATGAGATAGTATACCCATATGGTATACATATGTGTATGCCACATATATCAGATCAGTCCTGGAGTATGCAGCTCTAACATGTACTCCATATCTCGTGAAGCACAAGACTAAACAGTTGAGAGGCGAACCCAATGAGCCAGAGCACAACCCCGCAAGCACAACTAGATGAGTACGTACACAACATTCTCTCTCACACACACACACACACACATACACACACACACACACACACACACACACATACACACACACACATACACACACACATACATACATACACACACACACACACACACACACACACACACACACACACACACACACACACACACACACACACACACACACACACACGACAGCGTGTACAGAAATAAATACTTGTCATGACATAGTCCTTGGTAGCGAGCCCATGCGAGATAAATTGGTGCAAGACTTTTTTTGCTTTGGAAGGTTACAAGGGCAGTTAGACTCCAATAATAACTCTGATAAACACCACCGGACTGTACCATAGCCTGGCCCAGTTACTAAGCGCCCAGGGTACGGACAGAGCAAGCAGCCTTCCCACTCTTTGACGGTCATATTAAAGCTCACGTTGCACCGTGCAAGGACTTGTGGATGGTGGGTCCGCCCCTGTGCCCGCCACCAGGACCTGCAGACAGTTCTATTATTATTATTATTATTATTATTATTATTATTATTATTATTATTATTATTGACCACAGACGTGGCCACACATTCACAATGCTAACCAGCATATATATACATTTTCTTCTGTCCTCCGTGGACAGGGTGAGAGATCTGTTAAACATATAGTTCAGGGATATATTGAACAGTCGACCACAGAACGGGATTGTAGGGCTTATAGAATGTTAATCTATCCTACAAACATAAATGCATATATATATAGATTTACGTCTGCCTTACATAAACAGTGTTCGATGTGTCTTTTTACATAATGTCATTAATGTGCGTTTGCAAATGTGAAATGTAATTCTTAGCAGCTTCCACATCCTGTACACACACAGACATACATGCATACATACACATACACAATCATATATATATATACATACACAATCATACATATACATACATATATATACACACATATACACACATATATAACCGAAAACTCCTCACCCAGTATTCGCACCCAGACAGCCAGGGCGCCATGCACCTTAGCGTATCCAGTACTATACCAACTAGACCATACTGACTGTACAAAAAGGTTGGAAGTCGTGAGACTTTTACCCCAAACCCCGACAGCACTCGATGGTAAATTTTAGGGGAGATATTTCATGGAATTACCTCGCTGTTTGGGGGACCACGTGAGTAACACAAATGCGAAGAAGCTTGAATGGTCCCCCAAGCCAATATGCAACCGAAAACTGCTCACACCTGAAGGAGATCCAACATTTGTGTACAGTCAGTAGGAGAGTCGGGCCGAAAGAGCAGATCTCAACCCCCGCAAGCACAACTAGGTGAATACAGCTAGGTGAACACACACACACACACACACACACACACACACACACACACACACACACACACACACACACAAGGCGGGAGGCGGGACCTTAGAGCCAGAGCTTAACCCCCGCAAGCACAAATAGGTGAGGTGAGTACACACACACACACACACACACACACACACACACACACACACACACACACACACACACATTTATAGCTCTCCTACTCTGACAGGGTAAGATAGCTGTTATAGAAACTAGTGTGTTATTAAGCACTTAACCACTGAAGCTGATTAAGGTGCTTTTACAAGCTCAGGCTACAGTTACATGTGCACACAGTACGGGGAAGGCGGCGAGCCAGCGCACAGGACCTGAATGCCACCCATGCCAGGCACCAAGAACACGGTTATCAAGAGAAAGGTTTGTGCATGTGTGTGTGTGTGTGTGTGTGTGTGTGTGTGTGTGTGTGTGTGTGTGTGTGTGTGTGTGTGTGTGTGTAAGGGTAGGTGAGCATCGGGGTAATGATGGTACTAGGGAAGGGGCAGGTACACGGGCTCACATGATTAATGTCGTCTTACCTTCGTGAGGGAGGCTTCAAGACGTTGAAGAATCACACCTGTTCCTTTATTCTCCGCCTTCACTATTCTCCTCCCTCCCTCCCTCCCTCTTGACACCCTTCACCTCTTCCCTTCCCTCTATCTCTCGTTTCCTCCCCCGTCTCTTTCCCTCTCTGCCCCATCAGGTTCTCCCCAAATACGAGTATACCATTCCATGTAAGGGAGGGGAAAGTCATTTATAAATGTGAAGGATAAACACTTCAACTGTTGTGGAGGACAAGGGAGGGTGTAAGGAACTTATATTTTTACTAGTTTACATTTGTATTGAATTCCAGTGAGATGATAATAATAATAATAAAAATAATAATAATAATAATAATAAAAGTATTGATTTTATTACATGCTTTTGTCGATGCTTTGCAATCCAGGTACTTAGAGATTAATTCAGATATATATGTAAATTATATCAATATATTTGTTGTCCCACAGTATGTAGGGTTTCCACCCCTGGAGTACGTTGTGTACTATTAGCCTGGAGTACATTGTGTACTCTAGTGAGGTATTCTGTCTGGAGAGCGTCCAGGTGTTCCTCCCTCATTAAAAGTAAAGTTGATACAATGATATCAAACAAAACAAAGCGGGGCGTATGTTGCATATCCTGTAATGCTGCTTGTACTGTGCAGTGTTGTATACTGTGCAGTGCTGCGTACTGTGTAGTGCTGCGTACTGTGTAGTGCTGCGTACTGTGTAGTGCTGCGTACTGTGTAGTGCAGCATACTGTGTAGTGCTGCGTACTGTGCAGTGCTGCGTACTGTGCAGTGCTGCGTACTGTGTAGTGTTGCGTACTGTATAGTGTTACATATGTACACCGTTGCATGGAAGACAGAGTTGCATATTTTAGTGTTGCATATCACGTAATGGCTGTGATAGTGAGGATAAGAGGTGCAGTATTCCCATTAAAGGGCACAAATATGTCTTTAGGGTTGGCAACATAAATAATGGCGTGTCTTGCCATGTTACTCAGGTTCATTGTGCAATTTAAAATTGGTAAATTAGCAAACTATTTTATAAATGTGACAACTACGTGAGTTTTGGGAGTTATGTCATTATTCAGCAAGATATATATATAGGCCTGTGGGGCCGCTCCAAGCAACAGCCTGTTGGACCAAGCTCTCACAAGTCAAGCCTGGCCTCGGGCCGGGCTTGGGGAGTAGAAGAACTCCCAGAACCCCATCAACCAGGTAAAGTACTTTTATTCTCGGTTACATTGCTTACATATATATATTATATATATATATGTAAGTATATATATATATGTATATATATATATATATATATATGTATATATATATATATATATATGTATATATATATATATATATATATATATATATATGTATATATATATATATATATATATATATATATATATATATATATATATATATATATATATATATATATATATATATATATATCACTAAGAACTCTTTGACCCCGCCAGGATTCCGGCCGGCCAGATCATTGGTGCGGTGGTCACGGTACTGTGTACGTTTAGGGGTGATCCTGGACGGCATGGGTTCGAATCCTGGCCGGGTCAAAGAGTTCTTAGTGATATATGGCTTGCGCGTTCATGCAGCTTTCTCACACACACACACACACACACACACACACACACACACACACACACACACACACACACATATATATATATATATATATATATATATATATATATATATATATATATATATATATTAAAATATAGTATGTCATACCTCGGAATAAAAGTGGAAGTCTTCAAGAAAAACTGGACCCTGTTTTTTCTGCAAGAAGTGCCGGACCAACCGGGTTGTAGTGGATATGTGGGCCTGCGGGTCGCTCCAAGCAACAGCCTGTAAACGGGTAAAGTGGGACGTTGGATTTTACATTTTCTGTCGAATGCAAAGAATAACAGTCAATCAACAAGATCAAGTCCCAGTGCAGTGCAATGTACCTCCTTGCACCACTGCTCTTTCTCATTCTCGGATATAGACAAAAATACTAGTCACAGCTTTGTGTCATCCTTTCCAGATGATACAAAAATCAGCATGAAAATTTCCTCTGTAAAAAAAACTTTGAAAAATTACATACCTTTCCACCTTCGTTATAGCGCAACCGAGGAAATTAAACGAAACACAGGGTACAGGACACAATCAGACTTACTCATAGAAGGAAAACTCCATATGAAAGATCAGGGAATTATATTGTCTGATGACCGGACGTTTAGTGAACATGACCGAGCAAATATAGCTGCGGCCAGGAAAATGATAGGATGGATTATGAGAACGTTCAAATCCAGACACCCCCACAGCAAGGCTAATACTATTTAAATCACTGTTGCTGTGTTGTCTTGAGTACTCACTTACCCTTTCAGAACAGGAGAGATCTCTGAACTAGAGGGGGAATACAGAGAGCATATACGACACGCATAGACACGATATAACGCCTATATTATTGGCACCATTTAAATTCTCAATGTACTCTCTAGAAAGGAGACAAGAGAGTTATCAAATAATATTTCCATGGAAGCTACTGGAGGGCCAGGTCCTAAATATGCACAGTAGAATAACAACATACTGGAGCGATAGATACGGAAGAAAATGCAGAATAGACCGTGAGGAATGTAGTCCACTCCTCACGTTCAGAACACTGTCTGAACATTAGAGGTCCACGACTGTTCCACACCCTCCTAGCAAGCATTAGAAATATTCCCGGAACAAAGGTGGAAATCTACAAGAAGCATTTAGACAAGTCCTTGCAAGAAGTGCCGGACCAACCAGGCTGTGATGGATATGTGGGCCTGCGGGTCGCTTCAAGCAACACCCTGTTGGACCAAGTTATCACAAGTCAAACCCGGCCCCGGGCCGGGTTTGGGGAGTCACAAGAACTCCCAGAACCCCATTTAGGTAAAATCCAGGTACCAAGAGCCACGGTCAGAGAGAGTGAGTGGCCACCACAGCCACGGGGGAGGGATGCCAGCTAGCTGTGGTGTGTGTGGCGGCCGCCAGACTGGTTCAGATCCTGACGCTAGATATGCTGGTACAGACAGCCGGCTTTATGGCCTAACGCGTTCCACTTTGTATTGAGGTTTGTAACATATCTATGTGGCTTTAATACAATGTAAAATCCGTGTCTTGTAAAATTATTCAACTATATGTAGGAACTATATGTATTATTATCATCAAGGCTTGCCCAGAATTGCACGAATGGGCTCAGTGGTCGACAAGAACTTGGGTAAATTGAAATAATTGACAAGATGGTGTCGCCCCGTGTGGCTTGGGTGGGGGCGTGTGCTCGGGAGGTGACATGTTTGGAAGGATACCGGGCCAGCACACGTAGTTCTCTCTCTCAAGGCCGTCCCATTTAAACGCTGTTAATGTTTTATTTAATACGATTAAAACGTATTAAGATAGAGAAAGGAGAGAGAGAGAGTAAGGGAGGGGGGGGAGGAGATAGTGAGAGGGGGTGAAGAGAGAGAGAGAGGGGGGTGAAGAGAGAGAGAGAGAGGGGGGGAGAGAGAGAGAGAGGGGGGGAGAGAGAGAGGGGGGGGGGGGAGAGAGATAGAAGGAAGAGGGGTGAGGAGAGAGTGCAAGAAAGTAAACAAAGCCGAGAGCGTGACCAGAGAGTATGACAGGAGGTTGGTGGGTCCGGGCGGGTGTAGGCTGCACGGGGTTGACGAGCCCGCTGCTGCTGCCTGCACAGCCTCAACTTAACAAATGGCGCACACGTGTGCACAATAGCTCAGTTAGTCCACACGAGAGCAGGCCGGGAGCGTGCGCGCGCAGGCAACCCGTCAGCTATCGTAACTCCGACTATATTTCACCTTTCCACAACTTTTTCATGTCCTCTACCTCGTCATTATCTTTCCTACCGTAAAAACTGTGGGGTGGGGAGGGAGGGGGCAGTTGTTGTATCACAGCCCTCTTAACAGCCCCGCCCCTCTGTCGCCCCCTACACATGCACAGTTGGACAAGTTACAGCTGGAAGTACAGCATCAGCCGAGTTTGTAACTACGGGCCGCTGTAAGCAACAACCTTACCGATCAAGTTATCATCAGACAAGCCTGGGTCCCCCTGCCAAACTTGGAGGGTAGAACTCTGGAAACCAACTACGGGTAAACTACATGTACGCCATGTTATTTGCTCGCACTCTTCACCTCGTATACTTTCACTCGCAAGGGGTAACGTAGTGTGAACCTAAAGTAACCAATACTGCAATAGTGAACTTGTGCGCGCGCACACATTTCCTGTAAGGTGATGCATACAGTACTGTGGTGAAGAATCAGGAGAGGACAACATCTGCCACCGAAAACTAACATAAATGCAAGGAAAGTTGGTTTGCCTAACACTGTTAATAACATATGATGACACGTGACAAAATTCGACAAGATGGAGGGAAATTGAAATTGAAATAAGTTTATTAAGGTAAAATACACACAAAGGGATGAGGTAGCTCAAGCTATTCTCACCCCGTTCAGTACATCGTGCAATAAACATATTACCAAACATTCTGAGAGATAAACATATACATTTCCTAGATGGAGGGAGGGATGGCCAGAAATGTTTCGCAGTCCTCCACAAGATACTGTTATGGCACAAGGAGACTCGAACCAGCGACCCCAAGTGCGGAAGACAAGCTCTGTCTACCATGCTATGAACACGGCATGGAGAGTCAAGCATAATAGCCAGGATTCTTGGCTCAACACAGAGCTACCTGCTTGAGAGGAGACAATGACCTGTTATTAAGAGAGATACAGAATCTGTAAGGGGTAGAGGAGATAAGAAACAGTGTCATGCAGAGAATACATTGAGGCCTAACCTGTTGTACTCTCAGTAAACGATATTTCTGGCAAGCTGTATTGCCTCATGTTTATGTTTACAGTTGATTGAATGTTGCCAGCCGAAATAGACTACAGAAGTGTGCAGACAACTGGTTCCTGTACTCCATCCCCCAACACGAAAAACATGATCATATCGCAAAAGATATTCAGGGGAGTCGACAAGGTAAGAAGGAAGATTCTGTTCGACATGGCAGGACATCAACGAGGGAACTCAGGTAGGAACTCGGGTACTCGGGTTAACAATAGGGAGGTTTCAAAGAACTATTTCATCGTGTGTGTAGCTAACACTGTGCTCTTGGCTTTGGTAGGGTGGAGTCTGGGAGGGGAAGCGAGATTCAAGAGCTGAAGCTTAACCTCGGCAAGCACAAGTAGACATGTGCAAGAGATTTATTGTCCAAATAAATGAGAAGTAAGAATAGAGAACAGAGAGGCAGTTTGCCTCAATAATCAGTATGGAACCCATCTTCTCATTCATGTGTAAATGACTTATCTGGGTGGAATCTTGCATCTTCATATGTTGCAAGACTGACGAAAATAATACGAACGGAGCAAGTTTGCATAATACTTCAGCATGACCAACCGGAAGAGCAGAGGAATAACTTCTGGACTTTAACCAAGATAAGAGTAACGAAAATAGGCAAACGGTGAACAGGAGATAACTCCGTGAATCAGAGACGATAAAAAAAAAACTATGAATAGACAATGCCAGCGTTATCACCAGAGGCACACATTACCGCAGTGACATGAACGGTGTATATGAAGCTGTCAAACATCCCAGGAACACTCAAGGGCCTAGATAACAAAGTTTTCAGATCCTTTCCGCTACTTGTACGAGGCCGCTACTTGTATATGCAGCTCCTGCGCGCAGATTCCATCTAGAGAAACAGAGCGAAGGTAGTAAAATTCCCGGAGCTTGCCATAAGACTTGTAGAACTGAGAGGCCACGACTACTGAAAAAGACTTCGGGAGATCGAAGATACAGCACGTCAATACAGGGATATGATTACAACATGAAAGGTTTGTAACTGTATTAACGGGATAAACAAAGCCAATATGATTAATATGCACACTGGTGAAACAAGATGACACTGGAGGCGTAAGGAAGCACTTCGTTAGTGTGAGAATAGTAGTTAGGTGGAGTTATGTGAAGAGGTAGTCGAGGATGCCGCTAATCACAGCTGTCAAATTAGTTAGGCCGAAAGCCCGGAGGATTTTTTTTCTACCACAGACGTGGCCACACATTTACAATCCTAACCAGCATATATACATTTTCTTCTGTCCTCCATGGACAGAAGAAAATGTATATATGCTGGTTAGCTTTGAGAGTCATCGCATCAGGCGACCGACAGTTGATGCTCATCCCTGTGAGGACTCTTGTGAGTACACACTCACACACTCACGTGTTTCCAAAATTGAGTAGTGATGTTCAGGTTGTTGAGTGACTTTACTCAGCTCTCATTTACACTAACTTGAAGAGAATAAACTGCATATAGGAATGATTATTGCAATCTCCTCGGGGGCTTGGCACCTTGTAATCTTGGTGTGTGTGGGGGGGGGAGCCGCAAGATAATACGCTATCTTAACCCCGGAAAGGTGGGATTAACGCCCGATAACTCCACCCATGTACGTTGTACATTATATGTACGTACGTACTATTAATACGTACGTATAACCATTTATTTATGTAACTATTACGTCGATGGGTAACCCTGGTGTGCGGTTCCTAAATCCACCTCCACGTCCACGCTCGTCGTCAGCTCATTCTCCCATGACGTAGTTGTACCCGTCAGGACTCCAGCGTGATCACGTTGGCCACGCGTCCCTTCCTGCAGAGCGCTGTACGACAGCCGCTCAGCTCAGGTTAAGTGGATGGGTCATTATGATTGGGAGGATCTGAGCACGAGTGATGACCACCTGATAGTGAGCACGTCTTGGGCTCCTCTTGCCTCCCGGTATGTGCGTGCGTGTCTGTGCACGTGCGTGGGTGCATTGTGTGCGCGCCTGTCTGTGCGTGTGTTTGCGCACCTGTCTGTGCGTGTGTGCGCGTGCGTGAGTGTATATATTTACTATTTGTATCTGCAGAATCTAGCTATTAACTCTTGGACCCCCGCCTTTCTAACCAATTTTTTTATTTTTCCTCTATTACGTCTATTATATATATATTTCACGCGCGCACACCCCCCAGGAAGCAGCCCGTAGCAGCTAACTCCCAGGTAACTATTTACTGCTAGGGTAACAGGTGCTTCAGGGTGAAAGAAACTGTTTATTGAAACCCATTTGTTTCTGCTTCTGCCGGGGATCGAACCCGGGGCCTTAGGACTACGACCCCAGAGCGCTGTCCACTCAGCCGCGAAGCCGTGTGTTTGTGTGTTTCTCTAGTTTAACTTGGTTAAACTAGAGATTAAATTAGACTAGACTTAAACTAAACCTCTTTAGTTTAACCTCTAACTAGAGGTTAAACTAAATTAGTTAAACTAGAGAAAAAAGTTCCATACCTGTAAAAGCTAGTTCCGAGCTTTTACAGGTATGGAACGAGGCTCGTACCAGAACTGCGAGGGTTAAATTCTGAGGACAGTTAGAGAGAGCTGGACCTTACAACACATCAGGGGAGACAATGGAGGAGACATGATTACAGCGTACAACATTCTCTGGTGACTTGATAAGGCTGGTAGAGTTAACATGTGCATTATAAGGCAGGGTCAAACAAGGTGACATGTTCACACGCCTGTGTCTAAGTTTCTCTTTGTTTACCTCAAGCCTATGTACAGTGGTATGTGTATTCACTTCTTTTCCTACCATCCTCCTCCTGTTAATAAACGTCTTGTCGTCTCTGTTCCTCAGGGCCCACAGCATCAGTGACTCTCAGTTTTTGATTCTGAAATCCCTTTTATTTACTATTCTTTCTCCCACCCTGGTTACCCAGGGTGGGGAGCCGGTCGGCCGAGCGGACAGCACGCTGGACTTGTGATCCTGTGGTCCTGGGTTCGATCCCAGGCGCCGGCGAGAAACAATGGGTAGAGTTTCTTTCACCCTATGCCCCTGTTACCTAGCAATAAAATAGGTACCCGGGTGTTAGTCAGCTGTCACGGGCTGCTTCCTGGGGGTGGAGGCCTGGTCGAGGACCGGGCCGCGGGGACACTAAAGCCCCGAAATCATCTCAAGATAATCCCCCCTTACATTTCATCATTGATACCTGTTCTCAAGCTAAAATAAATTTATTTTTATCCCAAACCTGTTTCCAACACTAGTAACATTGTGCTCTGCCTTCCCTTCATATCTGAACTAAAAACAAATTCGATAATACTCTTCGTCCTCATAATTTAAAACTCGCCTTTCGACAAACTATCACACTTCTTAGTAATCTGGCTCACTCTGCACTTGGGCTGGACGGTAGAGCGACGGTCTCGCTTCGTGCAGGTCGGCGTTCAATTCCCGACCGTCCAAGTGGTTGCGGGCACCATTCCTTCCCTCCGTCCCATCCCAAATCCTTATCCTGACCCATTCCCAGTGCTATATAGTCGTAATGGCCTAGTGCTTTTCCCTCATAAATCCCCCTCCCCCCTATCTGCTGCTGCTTCTTCCAGTGCTGTTGGTGTCTAGAATATTGCTACTCTATCCCTTTGAGATATATTTTTTCTTGTCTCAATAAACTTACTTGAACTTGATCTAGAATATTTTCTTTTCGTCCATCTTCTCCAATACTTTGAAACTGGTCGTACACTGATTGACAGACTTAAGGAAGACAAAAGAAGTGTTAAGTCTGCAGACCCAGTGCTCCCTTCTGTCATGTTAGGGACTCTAATCATCCTGTAAATTGGTCTTCTAAAATAATCTTTCCTGCCTCTACTCTTCACAGACGCCGTCGTGTTGAATCAGCTCTGATACACAACATGCCCAGCATGAACCTTAGTCCTGGCTTGGTTTCTGTGGACTCTTCCCTTTCACAGTACATATTTAAATGCTCTAACCTTCTTAACAAACGTGATCTGACTTAAGCTTTGCCCTTTCCTCTTATTCTTACCTTTCATCTTATTCATATCTCATTTCTCTTACTTGCTTCTCGCCTTTTATCTCACTGTCTTACCTTAGTTATGTGTCCCTTTCTCTATCTCTCTCTTACACAACTTGATAATAGGCCAGGACGGACCGAAACGTCGTCGTTCTCATTATTTTCAGATGTGTGGGTTTTGAATCATCACTTCAACCGACAAAAAAAATAGGCGGGTCGGAACTCACTCCAGATATGGCGGGGCTTAAGAATTAGCGCATTTAGGTATGCACGCAAGCACGCGCATGCATATTTTTTTTATTTTTATGAGGCGAAACCAAAGAGCCGAAGCTCAACCCCGCCGCAAGCATAAATTAGAGGAGTACACCGACCACTCGTCGTCCCTCACCCTCCTCCATCACCCCTAATTAATAGCAAAAAGCAATGTTTAAAAAGAGTTCGGAGCGCACAAGATGGCTTTATATGTACTTCCTTGACGGGCACACGAGAGGTTACTGAGGCCACCACAGTGCCTATTGACCCACCAGCGAGTATACATTAATGGTAGACTTCGCGGGCACTTCTCTCGGCACTTCTCTGCTCTCTCTGGCTTCCACTGAGAAGCTGTTTTGGGGAGCCACGACGCTTGAGTACCTGTAATTTATCTCAAGGTCACCGGCGTACTCTTGCTGTGGGATGGACGGAGGTCGTAAGGCTCAGACTCCACACAGGATAATATTAGACACTCGACTAAGAGCATTGAATAACTCTTGCCTCGAAACAAGTAAGTTATAGGCGCTGGCGACGTGACTCGCTTACTGAATGTGAGTATTCAGAGTATCAACAAGATTAAAAATAAAAAAGGGTTGGGTATTTCCTCCCTGGATACAGCACCACCGAAGTTGATGGTACTAGGTAGGGAGAGGGGGAGGGTGTGTGTGTGTGTGTGTGTGTGTGTGTGTGTGTGTGTGTGTGTGTGTGTGTGGGGGGGGGGGGGGGGGAGAGAGAGGTTGACGCGTCACTGGTCACGATCAAAGGAGCTTCAGGAGGAAGCAGCGACAGAGCAGTTCTGGTCTTCTGAAGCGGAGATCATGTCATTGGAAGGGTGGCAGAGTGAAGAGGTAGGTAGGTTGGCAGGATGAACACCTTACCATGGGGAGGGGGCATGTTGGTAGAGTAGGCAACACTGGCGCGCGAAATAATTCGGCGTTTCACGACTCTTTGTTAGATTGGCGCCCAGTAACCTGTAGTTTGTCCTTCCTTAGTGGCGCTTGTTAGATCACACACACACACACACACACACACACACACACACACACACACACACACACACACACACACACACACACACACACACACACCCACCCACCCACCCACCCACCCCCACCCCCTCCGCCCCGTGTGTTGTGTGAGCGTCAGGTTGTAGAGTACAAGGTGGTGGCCCTGGCATGGCACTCGTGCTCCATCCTGTTGCCAGCGTTATATTCCTTGGCGAGGTGCAGTACCTGAGCCAGCATCATGCACCACACACACCTGGCCTTCGTATTCTACCATACTCATCCCCCGTGTTTACCTCCTTAAACCCTTGCCTTCCTGCGCCTGTCGCCTTATATCCTCTAGCTATTGTGACGGGCGAATTCTTCATCGAATCTTGCCTTCAAGTTGTGGATGGAGGTGGCTTCCACAACTTCTTTTTGTGCCTTCTACTTGGTGACCCGTGTAGGGTGTGAGCATTGGGGGTTCCTGTTACCATAACCTTGGCCACCTGACAACCAGCCCGGCTGGCATGCCTCGCTCCCTCTGCCCTTTCATCTTTTCTCCCTTCAGTATAGTCTCGGTGCCAACTTCTTCCCGGGGTGTTAAGATACAGGACGCAGCATAAGGCCTATAACTGTTAGCCCGTACGGGGCACCTGCTCATCCATCCAAACTCATTCCTAGGTATGTCTTAAGACTGGCGCGAGCCCGTGGAGACCAGTCTGTTATGTTTTCCGGTAATTTGTTACATAAATCAAGAACCCTGTTTCCACTCCTATTATAAATTCACTTGAGCGAGTTGAGAGAGGGACGACACAGTGTTGGTTGAGATGAACGGGAAGGGGCACATGTTAGCGAGGTGATGGGGGGTGATGGGAGGTGATGGGGTTAATGGGAGGCGATGTGGCGTCAAGGTCAGCCTCCGGGCCGCTTCCATGCACACACACGGCGCCACACCTAAGTTATCTCCTCAAGGAAGGTATTGACAATCTCGCCATTAACCTAAGTTAAGAGTTTAGAATGCACCTTGGTGACAGGAGCACCACATTCTCCTTAACGGGCGACGTTGTTAGGGTACTTGCGGCTCACTCGGTAATACTCTCTGTTATGGTAGTGACCAACAGTAACAGTGACGATCACCGTTATTTCAGTCATGCTTTTGTAAGTGTTTTACCGTCAGCCGCTGCTGCTGCTTCCTGCTGCTTCCTGCTCAGGTTGTTGCTGCTACTGGCCCCTGGCTGGGCTCGGGGAGCAGAACTCTCGAAACCTTCTTCAGGTATGTACCGTGTTATCATCTTCCATGTTATTGGTCTCGCATTTCCCATTTGATTTTATATGCAAATCTTCCGCTCAGAAAGACAAATGTGATGGTTCTTGAAAAGTTCCACCTCTACCTTTTGGAAGAATTCTTCCTACAGGTGTAGAAAAAGCTTCTTTTTTTACCTTCGAATTTAACTCTTAATGTTTGGGGAATACTATAAATTGGGGCAACAAGTCTACACAAGATAAATGTCAAAATATTACACGACATAATCTTATGCTTGGTGAGCCTCTTGG
Organism: Procambarus clarkii; assembly: GCF_040958095.1. Classification (NCBI taxonomy): domain Eukaryota; kingdom Metazoa; phylum Arthropoda; class Malacostraca; order Decapoda; family Cambaridae; genus Procambarus; species Procambarus clarkii. The sequence continues at coordinate 17,517,691 of NC_091193.1, forward strand.
TGTGGACGATGATACAACGCTTCCTTAACTTCACGCCACACTCCCAGGCTGTTTTAGATTTAGCTACTCAGAACGAAGTGTCCATGTAGCACGGGCTATGGTGAGCCCGTACTTACACACTCCCAGCACACCCGGCCATGCCCACTCGACATCGACATCGCCCTCGCCAGTTCCTGGTTGTCTTCTCAAACATGAGAAATGTAGTAGTAGTTCTGGGTAAATATCAGTATAAAATTTCATGAACAATTTGATGGGTTTCAAAGGAAGTTTGGGGTTTCAGGAAGTCATTTCATGACTTTACAAGTTGTCAAGGTTGGCTAGTTATATATATATTTTTTAATGTGCCAGCCGTTTTGTGTGTGTGTTGGACCCGTCTTGAATACCTGGTGGGGGGGGGGGGTTACCCCCTTGAAGGACACGGGTGAAGCCCCGGGAACTTCTCCAGGCAGCAGGGGGTAGAGAGGGGGCGCGCGTCTCTGCTTCTCACACTGATGCTTACAACGTTTTCTTGAATTTTGTCATCTTCTCAGAATCCGATGTTTTGGGCAATTTTTTGATGTACAAATCGCTTCTGTGTTAGGAAACGTTAAGCTTCTGTGTTAGGAAACGTTAAGCTTCTGTGTTAGGAAACGTTAAGCTTCTGTGTTAGGAAACGTTAAGCTTCTGTGTTAGGAAACGTTAAGCTTCTGTGTTAGGAAACGTTAAGCTTCTGTGTTAGGAAACGTTAGGTTTCTGTGTTAGGAAACGTTAGGTTTCTGTGTTAGGAAACGTTAGGTTTCTGTGTTAGGAAACGTTAGGTTTCTGTGTTAGGAAACGTTAGGTTTCTGTGTTAGGAAACGTTAGGTTTCTGTGTTAGGAAACGTTAGGTTTCTGTGTTAGGAAACGTTAGGTTTCTGTGTTAGGAAACGTTAGGTTTCTGTGTTAGGAAACGTTAGGTTTCTGTGTTAGGAAACGATAGGCTTCTGTGTTAGGCTGTGTTCTTGGGCTTGAACATAGCCTTTATCTTGGAATATTGAGACGCATTTAATTTTGTTTTCTTTATTAAATAATTTACAATATAAATTACATCAATTTACAAGGGAAAATACTACATTTATATATATAGTTAATATTATTCTCAGTAAACCAATTACCCATATCATCGAGCATGAGCTCGCTGATGACATGGGAAATATTTTTTTTCAATATTCAATATTTTGTCTAATTTTTTGTTCCTCTTTATTAAATAATATACAATATAAAGATCATATTTGCATTATATCTGTTGCAAGAGAAAAAACGACGTCTGAAAGCATATATAAAAGTGCTGTCTATAGGTCTGCATTGTATATATATATATATATATATATATATATATATATATATATATATATATATATATATATATATATATATATATATATATATATATTCTCCCATACACTTCAAATAGAATTCAAAATGTTTTGCATTAGTAGTTTTTACTAATGCAAAAATGCATTAGTAGTTTTTACTTGCATCAATAAGGTAGGCTATAGCTTCCAGCTGGAGCAGTATCGCTCAACTGAGGTGTTTATCTCAGTCGTTAACGGCTCTCCTCCGTGTTTGTTATGTAATGTCTAGAACTTTTCCCACTTTTAAAGCACCATCCTTCTTGCACATCTTGGTTTGCTATTTTTGTGCTAAAAAATACTGAGGCTTCCGTGCCTGTGCTTCGAATATAAGAATGGATCTGAAGTAGGCTGTGTATATGGTCTTGAAAACGTCGCTGTTTTAAGTTTTTGAACTCTGATCATTGTAAGAAAATAATTTGATCAATGATTGTAAAAGTCCTATGGAATGAAAATTATGGAAATTGCTTAAATCGACACTAAAAGTCATTCGTTTGCATCTTGAAAAACATAAAATAATAATAAATGCACAACTTGGTTTTACTAAGAGTCGCTGGCTCATATTTAACATTGTTACTCTAGTTCTTTTCCAGTATATTTCAAGCTGTTGATAATGAAAAAGATTTCGATTTTCTCTACCTTGACTTCATCTAAAGCTAAAGCAGAGCCAAATATTCTCTAGAAACTCACCAGACAGCTGGAGGCACATGGTGTGGGTGGTGCGGGAGGGGGGGTTATCCTACCAGGGACTAGGGTTGGATTATTTCAAAGAAAACAGAGTTGGCATAAATGGAGTCAAGTCAGAGTTGGAAACCGGATTAAGTGGAGTGCCCCGGGGCGCTGTCCTTGGATCTCTGTTGTTTAACATATTTTTTGAACGATTTAAATACACGATTTACCTATAACATTTGCAGTGTATATATAGACTAGATTCAACTGCAATATTTGTATATTTACAAACTTTATAAAAAATAGAGCAGGAAATAAATTGAGAAGACTGGAACCCGCTTCAAGACTAGATATACATCAAATGGTCAGAAGACATTCAGGTGCAGTTTAATACCCTTGAAGGTAGGGTTCTGAGCCTAGTTAATGATAATAGTTACCAGATATAAGCTGGACAATGTTGAAATTGCGAAAAAATTTGGGAGTCATGATTAGTAAGGATCTTAGCCAAACTTCAGTTGGCTGCTGCGTCCCACTGTCACCTCCTTCTGTCATCCTGGTGATGTGCTTGGCTTGGCTCCACAGCGTGACGCGGGCATGGCGTACCCTGTGTAGCCTATGGTCATATATTTATATAGTGTGTGATATATACATCTATATATATATATATATATATATATATATATATATATATATATATATATATATATATATATATATATATATATATATATATATATATATATATATATATATATATATATATATAGCGTGTGATATTTGACATGCGTATCTGTGCTCACTGATCCTCGTAGTGTGTCCCTCAATGTCTTATAATATACGGTATATTACAACCTGCGTATGAAGTCCGGTACATGCCAGTGTAGTGATGGTTGTTGTCCTCGTACTATACACGTAATGCTTTGTGAAGTCTTGCATGTTATTGCAGGGCTGAAATTCCTAAGAAAATTGATTACAGTGAGAGCCATTGTCTCCTAGACAAGTCTTATAATATGATCTGTACTCAGTACAGTGTCTTCATCTTAGTTAATTTGTTTTGTCTTCGTCACAGCAATATGCCATAGCACTAGAGCAGTGATTCCCAGCCAGGGTTCTGCAGAACGCTGGAGTTCTGCCGGAATTTGCGAACGTTGCCAGGGCTCCCGCCTACTACAGCACTTTCTATTTGATTTCTACCAAAGCGTTCACAATTTGTAGGGGCTAATATTACAGTACACGAGTACAGAATTCATTTATTGCTACACTATTTATTGTCAAGCGCAATTGCTGTTTATTTACGGCATATAAATGTATTTCTGGACACCCTTTTAAGGGGGAACGGGCTGCAGCCGACAATATCCCGCCATTCGTCAAGGGATGTGTAAACAAAGACACAAATGCGGCGCGGGAAGCGTAGCAACCCGAAAATTTCGACACTTATTCTTAATCTTTGCCTTATCATTAACAACGATTTATGTTGGATTGATGATTTGTGTTATGTTTGTTATGTAACTTTATACAAAAAAGTTATATTAACGCAAAATCATAACAAAATACTGTATGTGTTCGATATTTGCAACCAGTAAGCGTAAAGTGAAAATGTTTGTCATTTTTAACTAACAGTAAATATTAAATAACAAGGCAATAAATATTTTTGAAATATTTTATCAAAAAGTTTGAGTTAAATATTATTTATTAACCCGCTACTGCTTTACACATCTATTTTGAAATATACTCCTGTCGGTCTTAATGTGTACCCGCCAGGCAGGGACACCAAGAGATTTTATGAAATATTTAATGGGCTAGGGCTCCCTATTACCAGTGGCTAGGGCTCCCTATTACCAATGGCTAGGGCTCCCTATTACCAGTGGCTAGGGCTCCCTATTACCAGTGGCTAGGGGTCCCTATTACCAGTGGCTAGGGCTCCCTATTACCAGTGGCTAGGGCTCCCTATTACCAGTGGCTAGGGATCCCTATTACCAGTGGCTAGGGCTCCCTATTACCAGTGGCTAGGGCTCCCTATTACCAGTGGCTAGGGGTCCCTATTACCAGTGGCTAGGGCTCCCTATTACCAGTGGCTAGGGCTCCCTATTACCAGTGGCTAGGGATCCCTATTACCAGTGGCTAGGGCTCCCTATTACCAGTGGCTAGGGCTCCCAATTACCTGGTTGATACCTGCTTGATGGGGTTCTGGGAGTTCTTCTACTCCCCAAGCCCGGCCCGTGGCCAGGCTTGACTTGTGAGAGTTTGGTCCACCAGGCTGTTGCTTGGAGGGGCCCGCAGGCCCACATACCCACCACAACCCGGTTGGTCCAGCACTTTTTGGAGGAAACAATCTAGTTTCCTCTTGAAGATGTCAACTGTTGTTCTGGCAATATTTCTTATGCTCGTTGGGAGGGTGTTGAACAACCGCGGACCTCGGATGTTTATACAGTGTTTTCTGATTGTGCCTATGGCACCCCTGCTCTTCACTGGTTCTATTCTGCATTTTCTTCCATATCGTTCACTCCAGTACGTTGTTATTTTACTATGTAGATTTGGTACTTGGCCCTCCAGTATCTTCCACGTGTATATTATTTGATATCTCTCTCGTCTTCTTTCTAGTGAGTACATTTGGAGGGCTTTGAGACGACCCCAATAATTTAGGTGCCTTATCGCGTCTATGCGTGCCGTATATGTTCTCTGTATTCCCTCTATTTCAACAGTCTCTCCTGCTCTGAAGAGGGAAGTGAGTACTGAGCAGTACTCAAGACGGGACAACACAAGTGACTTGAAGAGTACAACCATTATATCATTATATTATTGTTTCTGGCTTTTGCGGTGAGATTATTATGTTGGTGGTTATTGGGTGTGATTGGTGCTCCGGTTGGGCGCCGCTGGGCGCAGTGGGACGCAAGTGGCTTTAACCACCTTTAGGGCTCTGATGACTGTCATAGAGACAGGGAAGTAGTGAGAGGGGAGGGTAAGGAGGGTTACAGGGAAGGGAAGGGGGAGGGGGAAGAGTTACAGGGACGGGAAGGGGGAGGGGGAAGAGTTACAGGGAAGGGAAGGGAAGGTGGAGGGGGAAGAGTTACAGGGAAGGGGGAGGGGGAAAAGTTACAGGGAACGGAAGGGAAGGGGGAGGGGGAAGAGTTACAGGGAAGGGGGAGGGGGAAGAGTTACAGGGAACGGAAGGGAAGGGGGAGGGGGAAGAGTTACAGGGAAGGGAAGGGGGAGGGGGAAGAGTTACAGGGAAGGGAAGGGGGAGGGGGAAGAGTTACAGGGAAGGGAAGGGGGAGGGGGAAGAGTTACAGGGAAGGGAAGGGGGAGGGGGAAGAGTTACAGGGAAGGGAAAGATAGGGGATGCAGGGAGGGGGCAGGGAAGGCGAAGCAGAAGCAGGCAGGGTGGGGGGGGGGGAGAGGGTTGCATGCCGGTAACTGACAACATGGGGTTACCTTACCTTGCCTACCTTGAGGTTACCTTGAGGTGATTCCGGGGCTTAGCGACCCCGCGGCCCGGTCGTTGACCAGGCCTCCTCGTTATTGGACTGATCAACCAGGTTGTTGGCCCTCATAGTAGTAACTATTTAGTGGAAAGTACCCATGTAAAGTGATGGACCACCAATAAACGACTTTTTGTTCTATTCGTTGTATAAAATCATTACAAAATAAAACTAAAACCCAAACTTAAATATTCCTAGGCCTAATATAGCATACATATATGGCCTAATATAGCGCAAATATATGGCCTAAGATAACCTGTATTAGGCTTAGGATTACTAGAAGTTAGGTCTTGTATTACAAAACATTTCTGGGTTGTACAAATTCAGTGATACAAAAGTCAACTTTCTGGCGGTCTATCACAACATATAGTAACTATTTGGGGGAAAGTTACTGTCCGTAATATAATTTCAGGAGGACGGGTTGCGTTACCATATGACGCTTTGAAACTTCTGACGGTTTTGGCATTCACCGCGTGCGTGCGCGTGTGTGTGTGTGTGTGTGTGTGTGTGTGTGTGTGTGTGTGTGTGTGTGTGTGTGTGTGTGTGTGTGTGTGTGTGTGTGTGTGTGTGTGTGTGTGTGGATGGAACATTAGTGAGGCGGGGAGAGGTAAGGTGTGCATGATAAGTGGATAGTTGGCCGGCCGGCCGAAGCACAGTGCGCGCCCTGTTATGTTTAAAGTAAATGTTTCTACTAGACCGAGAAGAGCGGACAGTGCGGGTGTTAGATGCTTGAAGCGAGAAGAAAATATTAAACAAAAACAGATCTAATTACGTGCGAATAAAGAGGAGGAGTCGCGAAAGAGGGAGAGACAAGGAGGGAAGGAGGAGGCTGTCTGTATTGCCGTGTTTAGTGTGCCAGTTGTGTTTATAGAGGAGTAAACGTCACCTGTAAGATGTTTATTACCCATAAGACGGTAGGGAGACAGGCGCTGCCGAGCACGCGTTAGACGGGTAGGGTGCAGGGGAGGACGGTCCCTTCTCCTGTTGGTTCTGAGGCCTGGCATTGTGCTGGCACAAGAACGCGTCTTGGCGGCCCAGGAGCACCGGCCTGGCCTGCCCTGGCCTGGCCTGGCCTGGCCTGGCCTGGCCTGGCCTGGCCTGCCCGGCCCTGCCCTGCCCTGCCCTGCCCTGCCCTGCCCTGCCCTGCCCTGCCCTGCCCTGTCCAGCCCTGCCCTGCGCTGCCCTGCCCTGCCCTGCCCTGCCCTGCCCTGCCCTGCCCTGCCCTGCCCTGCCCTGCCCTGGCCTGCCACTGATTTTCTTATTGATAAATATGTTCGTGTGAATTATCTGTGTTTCTGAGTCTGGAGCTTGGGGTTGATGAACTACTTGGAGCCTACATAAGAGTGCTTGCAGGTTATATGGGTAACTTGGAAGTCTGGAGTTACGTGTTTGTATTATCTCCAGACTTCCCGTGGATTCAGTGGAATCCCAGGTTGTATAACTTACGTCATGTCGCGTTACAGGGGTCAAGTTCAGTGTCTGGGAGTACCGTGATTGCTTTCTCAAGTCACCTCATTGCTCATATTGATTTTCTCATTAATGATAGTGGTGGTCAACCCGTTGTCGGTTCCAGGGATCAATGACCCCGCGGCCCGATCTCTGACCAGGCCTCCTGGTTGCTAGTCAACCAGGCTGTTAGACGCAGATCCTGTCAGTCTGGTATTTGAGTCACATTCCGGTTGATCAGGTATCTTTTGGAGATGTATAAACTTATCTCTTCAACACCACGAGAGGCCGGCAAGTTTGTACCGCCTTATGTTGATAAAGTGTTGACCAATCTTGGTCGCACAATGTTGATAAAATTGCCTCTCTGCGTGCCTACTGCACCTCTGGGTTTCAAGGAGGCTGTTCTTCACTGCTGCCATGCCTCCTAGGCTCGTGTCGAGTTATTTCCACGCGCAGATTGGAACCAGTTCCCTCTAACATTTTCCGAGTAAATTATTACGTCTCTCTCTCTCTCTTGCCCGCGTGCTAGAGAATACAGATTGAAAAGTGTTAACCTGCACCAGTAATTTGTTTTATTGAGTGGTTTCAGGCAGTAGTGGTGTGGTGATAGTGGATGTTGTATTGGTGGTGGTTGTGGTGGTAGTTGTGGTGGTAGTGGTTGTGGTGGCGACAGGATCGTAAGGGGCACCAGAGGACCGGCATACTAGCACACAGCCGGATATAGAGGGGTTGGCGGCCGGGTAGGAGCTGGGCGTATACGGCGGGCTCCATAATAATGTATGAGAGGAGCCTGTTTATGAACACTTGGGGACGGCCTGCTGTGAATACCGGGCGTTGGCCTCCACCCACGTGAGCAGGGTGGGGCGGGCGGACCTCACGCCCTCACGCCCACATCACCTTAACCTTCTTTTCGCTAACGTATTAGCAGAGTAATAATAATAATAATTACAGTAACTTCAATAATTGCGATACTGAATATTTTGTGTGGCGACATACGACAGACAGACAGAGACAGCTCATTACTGTCTGAAGCTCGTGGAGAGACTAACCCGTTTTCTAGCTGTACTTGCTGTCGTCCATTCTCGGTCTAGAGATGATCAGCGAGTTAGTCAAGCAAGCTGGCGCCCCAGTGCAGCAGCCCATCCTCTGACCAGGATGGTTAAAGCTGCGGCCGACTTCCCACAACGCCTTTATTCATTTTTAACGTATTGTATATTATAAATAGGTTTATTCTCATTTATGTATTCATATTATTATTATTATATTAAAGCTCTGTAGGTAGGCATAGGTTAGTTTAGATTCTGTTGGCGATTATTTGTATTTGAAGTACGCGGGTGACACATTTACAGCGTTGCGATTCGAACAGAGATCGTCAGTTTAGCGCTGTTCGAAAAAATGTTCGCATGTCATTAGTGGCGAGGCGTGCGTAAATTGTTTTTATTTTTCATTCATAAACAGGGGGGTTTAGCGAGTGACTTAACGAGCAGTTGGTCTTTGTTGATGAGGACGAATTTAAAATTCCCCTGTTTAAAATTAAATTCCCCCTGTTTATGAATTTAAACTGGGCATTTCCCAACTTACAAGTTGAATATTATTGGACACGTTGAGCGAAGGTCTTTTTAGCTTCATGAATCGTTTTTATTCTACGTTGTTTACACTCGGTGATATCAGGATATCAGATGTTATCATTCAGCTTTATTTCGTCCAAGTTATGTACAATTTATGTTAAAGTTAATATTTTAATACTGTACTATAGAATAAATCTGACATTAGGAAAATTCCCTTTGAAGAACGATCGAGAAAACTTGCGTAACATTCTGTCAAGTAAAAGGAGCATAGACGTGACTGAAGTATATAAATTTATGGAAGGGTTATATTAATTGGAGGCTAAACAATTAATACTACATAGTACTCCATAGAACACGAAACATGGGACACATATTGGGTAAGTTTAAACTCGGAAAAGATCTGGATTAATATTGGTTTCGAAATTGGGTTGTAGGTTTATGGAAGAGGTTTCTGTGTAACAACCTTCCGTGGCGGGAGGTTGCCGGATTGTTTTAATTGTAGGGAAGACAAATTATAGAGTTGCCCTCACAGTGTTCAAGAGAGAACTCGATAAACACCTCCAAAGGATACCTGATCAACCAGGCTGTGATTCATACGTCAGGGTGTGAGCAGCCGCGTCCAACAGCCTGGTTGGCTCAGTCCAGCAACCATGAGGCCTGGTCGGGGGGGGACGTTGAGCCCCGAAACCATCGCAAGGTATCCGCAAGGTAAGGAACTGTACCACATTATAGTATATGTAAAACATACCAGATTGTGAAGGGTTCATTGGGAAGTTGATGCTAATCTTGTCAAACTGTGGTGTTGAGAGAGTAGCCAGACTCAGCCAGCCAGCCGGCCAGCCAGCCGGTCAGCCAGCCAGCCAGCCAGCCAGCCAGCCAGCCAGCCAGCCAGCCAGCCAGCCGGCCCGCCCGCCAGCCGGCCGCCGCCATTTTGTGCCTGGATACTAGAAGAGGTTGTGAGAGTAGACACTAGTACTCTAGTACGAGTACTCTACTATGAGTACTCTACTACGTGGCAGTAACCTCCCCGCCGTGTCGGAGACGACCGTGTCTTCAAATAGGTTATTTTGTTTTTTTTACTCCCCACGATAACGCACCGCGTTGAGTGAGGTGTTCAGGCGGGAAATTGGATTTTCTTTCCCTTCGAGCGACTGAAAGGTTTTTGTTATAAAAAATACTATTAATCAAATGATTATGATAAGTGCTGAGAACTGGTTAATTAAACCAAGTTTTATTGTCAGTAGCACTGTTAAATAGTTTAGTGTGTGTGGAGCTCCAAGTTCCGAGCTGAGCTCTCCTCCTCCCACTGTAGCAGCGACCTGCCTGTTGCCGAGACTGTAGAGGTGTGAGCAGGTCACCAGGTGATAGGTCTCCAGGTGACAGGTCACCAGGTGACAGGTCTCCAGGTGACAGGTCTCCAGGTGACAGGTCACCAGGTGACAGGTCTCCAGGTGACAGGTCTCCAGGTGACAGGTCTCCAGGTGACAGGTCTCCAGGTGACAGGTCACCAGGTGACAGGTCTCCAGGTGACAGGTCTCCAGGTGACAGGTCTCCAGGTGACAGGTCACCAGGTGACAGGTCACCAGGTGACAGGTCTCCAGGTGACAGGTCTCCAGGTGACAGACCACCAGGTAAGCTTCCCATGTATGTGAGGAAGCTGTGTGGCCAAGATGTGCTGGAGTGTCGGCACAGAGCAACTCCTGTTTTGATGGCACAGTACACGAGGACTGACTAGAGGCCAGGAATACTTATTAATATTATTTAATACATGAGCCAGGAGGCTCATAATATTAAAGCATATAGCTGAAAGGACGAAACAATGGGTAACATGAAATGATATATATATATACTTTCATTACTATATATATACTCTTCAGTCGAACTCACATCGTATGTACTAATGAAAGAGTATATGAAGAGACATGCTTCCTGAAGGAGGTAGTGGGATGCTGAGTTCGACGGAAAGACCGCAAGCGACGTGGCTTCAGCCGGAAATGTACAGAGGTCCGTATTAATGTTCGTCACGGCTGAAAATGCAAAACTATCGTATGGTTCAAGAGGCAGAGATTAAGAACAATAAAGCATGGACAAAATTCAAAACGAGAAGAACGTATCGAGACATGAACGAAATTTTTAAAATTTTGCCCCGAGGGGCGAGTTTATTGGGCAGCGCCACTCATCTTGTGAGTGGACACACCGCCATAGCAGCATGTACAACACTCCCAATAGGAAGAAAACCCGCTGGGTTGTTCATCCTGTCACTTGTACCCAGACACAGCTTAGAAGTGGTGGGAATGAGCACAACATAACGAGAGAAGTAAGGCAGCAACTGGACTAAGATAACCAGCCACCCAGGCTTGACCTAAGCTGGTACACAGTCGCATGTGGTGAACACTGTTCATTATTTATTACTTGGACATACTGAGGACATATTGGAATAAACAGACGGACATGAATAGAGAAAAGTCCGAGAAGAACGGAACTCATAATTGCGAGAATCGTTCACAGTTTAATTAGCACGGATGCAGGTTAAAGAATGCGATTGAATCCTATATAACTTAGATAAATAACGTAAAAGTGAGACGGGAAGTACTCACTTATATGAGCGATATATGATGAAGTCAGGAGTACCAGCTACGTAGGTCCATTTTACATATTACCCTGTAAGCAGCTCACGCACCTGAGGGGATAAAATAAAGTCGTGGGAATCAGTGGAGGGTGATAACGGGGTGTATCCAGCCAGCATCTCATCAAGACCACTCTTACGGAGACGCGCCTCGTAACTCCCTCAATAAATTCTCCTCCAGGACGTGAGTCTTAAGTGGAGGAAATTGGCCAAATGTGGAGCTCCTACCGGAACTCGTGAGTACCAAGGCGGCGGGGTACTTGGGGCATGGACGGTGTGGTACCTGGCCAGCAGGGTGTGGTACTTTTTAGAGTGCGAAGTGCGTCACGTTGGCGCGGTAACTGACGAGGAAGACAACTACGGCTGGCTGGCTGGCCGCCGCCATGTTTATGGGCTGCATCGCCTACTCCCGTCCCGCGCAAATTAGATCTCTTAGCCCCCAACGTCCACTCAGCGCCCGCCCGCTCCCCCATATTGCAGGATAAACGTAACCGAGTGGTCGTTTAGGTCTTTCCCAGGGGTGAGCAGTCATGCCAACACCCTGACGAAGCCTCCTGCCAACACACCCTGCTGAAGCCTGCTGTCCACACCCCTGGCCAAGTTTACCCTGTTGTTGTTAGTGGTATTTCTTATTTTGTATTGCAACTTCTGTTAGTTTTGTCCTTTTCCTGGCGCTGTTTCTGTTGTTATCGGCGCCGTTGTTACTGTTTTGTTTTGCGTCCAGCACTCATTGCCCTCCTGACACCACCATCAGTTCTTGTTAAACAAATACACATTTTCATTACTATATAAAGATTGATGTGTGTGTGTGTGTACTCACCTAGTTGTGCTTGCGGGGGTTGAGCTCTGCTCTTTCGGCCCGCCTCTCAACTGTCAATCAATCAACTGTTACTAACTATTAACTGTGTGTGTGTGTGTGCTTGCATATTCATGTTTGTAAAACAGCTTCAGCTCTTCGCTCACTGGTCGTGTACTCACCTAATTGTTCTTGGCACTGCACTGGAGTGTGTGTACACGTGGCACTCACCATATCTTACCTAGGTTCCCCCCCCCCTTCCTCTGACAGGTGATTATTGACGCTGGCCGAGGGTAAATACTGGTTGTGGCCTCGGGTGGGTGGTCCAGTGCCACCTTAACCTCCGTGGTTGCTGTCAGTGGGCACTCGCTCTCCCGTGGCACCACCCTAGGGCCAGATGTGGGGTGGTAGGGGGACGAGGGGAGGTGTGTGGAAGAAGGGAGAGACCACCATGACATTAGCAGCATGCTATGACTCTCAATCGAGGTCTTGAACGTGTTATCACTAAACATCAGACTACACCACCAAGCCACCAGGGTGTGGCACACCATCGACATGTTGGAAGAGGCTATGTTAGAAAGATCATGAGACGCCCCGCTCCCACAGCTGGTGGCCCAAGATGAGACGCCCCGCTCCCACAGCTGGTGGCCCAAGATGAGACGCTCCGCTCCCACAGCTGGTGGCCCAAGATGAGACGCTCCGCTCCCACAGCTGGTGGCCCAAGATGAGACGCCCCTCTCCCACAGCTGGTGGCCCAAGATGAGACGCCCCGCTCCCACAGCTGGTGGCCCAAGATGAGACGCCCCTCTCCCACAGCTGGTGGCCCAAAAGCCTCGGTCTACTCAACGGAAACCAAGCCCCACAACAGCTGGAACACAGATCAGCACCACTCTCCCACAAAAAAATATCAAAGCACATACAGAAGCATTCAATAGCGTGTATGTGAATGCTTCTCGGTATTCGTCTATAAACTCCCATATATGTTGAAACACGCGAGACAGATTTTACCCTCGCAGCTCTTAGACGAGAGAGAGCAACCTTGGCTTAGCTATCAACCCTACACATATCGTATCAGCGAGGCGGACAGCCCGCCTACTGTCATGTAAATCGTTCTTCTAGCATAGTTTACATTTAGTCAAGTTTACGTCAGCAGGTGGTGCTGACCTAGACCACAGTCCCAGAGGTATTCTAGCAGAGTCTAAGCCCAGCAGTGGTAACGTCTAGAAGTCTGCTAACCTTATTAGATGATCCATTCTGCATAATAGAATGATGATAGATGGATTTTTTTTAATTATTATGCACCCCAGACCCATCCCGTGGGATAGCTGGCGTGAAAAAATTGAATCATTTTGCCTCAAGTCTACTAGATTTTGTACCCACCCCCAACCCCTTCACAAGCCCTACTGTCACCCCCCTTACTGTCGCCCCTCTCCTACTGTCGCCCCCTTACTGACACCCCCCCCCTACAGTCACCCCCCCTACTGTCACTCCCCCCCTACTGTCACTCCCCCCCTACTGTCATCCCCCCCCCTACAGTCACCCCCCCACTGTTACCCCTCCTCCTGTCACTCCCCCCCTACTGTCACCCTCCCTACTGTCACCCCCTACAGTCACCCCCCCCCCACTGTTACCCCTCCTGTCACCCCCCCCCCCTACTGTCACTCCCCCCCCTACTGTCACCCCCCCTACTGTCACCCCCCTACTGTCACCCCCCCCTACTGTCACCCCCCCTACTGTCACCCCCCCTACTGTCACCCCCCCTACAGTCACCCCCCCACTGTTACCCCTCCTCCTGTCACTCCCCCTCCTCCTGTCACTCCCCCCCCTACTGTCACCCCCCCTACTGTCACCCTCCCTACTGTCACCCCCTACAGTCACCCCCCCCCCACTGTTACCCCTCCTCCTGTCACCCCCCCCCCCCCCTACTGTCACTCCCCCCCCCTACTGTCACCCCCCTACTGTCACCCACCCTACTGTCACCCCCCCTACAGTCACCCCCCCCCCACTGTTACCCCTCCTCCTGTCACCCCCTTCCGTAACCCCCCCCCTACTGTCACCCCCCTTCCGTAACCCCCCCCCCTACTGTCACCCCCTCTACCGTAACCCCTCCTCCCCTACCGTCACGACCACCCCCCCCCTCCCCCACCCCCACCACCAGAGGACGGGCGTGGCTCCATTAAGGTAAGAGGTGTGAGCCACACACTTGGCCCGGCCGGTCTCATCCCTCAAGTGTTACTTTATCTCAGAAAGCTACACGACACCCAGAAGCGTCTTCTGCTCCCTTCCTCTAGGTGTTTATAGCCGCGCTTCTTGGTGGGATATGGTGCCAGCCCTTCCCACTCTGCTCCTTGGTGCAGGTCGCTGGTCTTGCTCCTTGGGGCAGGACCAGGCCTCTGCCCTTCACTGTTGTCGTATTGTGCATGTGAGAACTGACCTTCTGTATGTGTGTGTCTTAAATAGAAATATCGCTAAATCTTCATTTATAAATAGTGATTTTTTTTTAATACAATATAAATCATATACACCTAAATTTTACAAGGCAATACTACATATAAAGTAGCATAATTCTCAGTAAACAAGTGTATTATTAATGTATTATAAATGTATTGTATTAAACAAATATTATTAATGCAAGTCCAGGATTATATAAATTAGATAGCATTATGATTGCTAAGATTTGTGATTAATAAATTAATGTGAATAATAATTTTGTGTGTAGTACATTCCAAGAATGAAGAAATACTCAGTTGACTACAACAGTAACTACAATAACAACATATTGCAGTAATAAGAATCCACATTAGCTTGAAACACACATTATGGTTACTAAATTATTATTACTACACTGAGAAAGCTGTGTGCACAGCCTGTGATATTTTGACCAGTAGGATAGGCTTGGGGTATTAGGTATTAGCTGATAATAAATCGGAAAGATATTTATAAAGTATGTGGGGGTGGGAAGGGGTGGGGAGGACGACAACATGTTGAAACAGGTCTATGTAGGGTGACGTCAGCACCTGCTGGCCGAGGCTGGCCGGCCTGCCTGCCAGTCAGCACTCACAGGCCATATAGGTATTGTGACCTGCCCTCGTGAAGGCTCAGGTCAGCGTCGCCGCCAAGCGTCCTGCCTCGTCCTGCTCTGTAAGGCAGTTTACGAGTGTGGAGTAAACTCATGGCTGGTAAGTACTCAAGCCACACCCCACGCTGACAACATGGAGAGGGAAGAGATGGAGGGGGGGGGGGTAGGATAGAGAGGGACGGAGGGCTAGCCCACATGAGAATGGTAGGGAGGACGGGCATGAGGGAGGGCAGCCCATATCCTCATAAAATGATAGTACTTGTAGTAACAGTTTGGTCAAGCACACCAGTATGTACTCTTGGGGGGGGGGGGAGCCCGCACTCAAATGACATTTTGAAATGTAACTACGGAACGTAACCCTTCCAAGCAAACGCGCACACAGTACGTGTGTTTACTAGTTGTGTTTTGCGGGGGTTGAGCTTTGCTCTTTCGGCCCGCCTCTCAACTGTTGACTAACTACTCTTTTTTTTTTTTTTTTTTTTTTTTCCCACACCACACACACACACCCCAGGAAGCAGCCCGTGAGCTGACTAACTCCCAGGTACCTATTTACTGCTAGGTAACAGGGGCACTTAGGGTGAAAGAAACTTTGCCCATTTGTTTCTGCCTCGTGCGGGAATCGAACCCGCGCCACAGAATTACGAGTCCTGCGCGCTATCCACCAGGCCACGAGGCCCCCCGTGTGTGTGTGTGTGCACGTGTGCGTGTGTGTGTGCACGTGTGCGTGTGTGCGCGCGCGCTATACCAGGCCTATATATATATATATATATATATATATATATATATATATATATATATATATATATATATATATATATATATATTATATATATATATATATATATATATATATATATATATATATATATATATATATGTCGTACCTAGAACGCACTTCTCAGCCTACTATGCAAGGCCCAATTTGCCTAATAAGCCAAGTTTTCATGAATTAATTGGTTTTCGACTACCTAACCTACCTAACCTAACCTAACCTAACTTTTTCGGCTACCTAACCAAACCTAACCTATAAAGATAGGTTAGGTTAGGTTAGGTAGGGTTGGTTAGGTTCGGTCATATATCTACGTTAATTTTAACTCCAATAAAAAAAATTTACCTCATACATAATGAAATGGGTAGCTTTATCATTTCATAAGAAAAAAATTAGAAAAAATATATTAATTCAGGAAAACTTGGCTTATTAGGCAAATCGGGCCTTGAATAGTAGGCCAAAAAGTGAGTTCTGGCTACTAGGTACGACATATATATATATATATATATATATATATATATATATATATATATATATATATATATATATATATATATATATATAAATGACTGAATATATAGCACACTATATATATATATATATATATATATATATATATATATATATATATATATATATATATATATATATATATATATATATATATAAGCCTATATAGTGTGCTATATATTCAGTCATTTTTTTTTCGTGGCCACTACAAAACGTGAAATTTTTTTGAAGCCTAACAGTCCATTTTTATACGCTGACATGATGATTACTGTCAATACTGTCTTTTATTTAGGAGGGTGGGTCGGCCAGGGAGTGAGCTTGTGACCATCGGTCCGGTTAGTATTGTAATGATCTCCATAGGTGGTTGATAGTATGTGATCCTGATAGAGCGGGTGTAGTGGATGGGCGCCCCCCCCCCCTCCACAGGGTACGGGGGGGCGGCTGCTTCTACTTTACCTACAACTCTCGCAAGATCAACAATGAAATAACTAAAGGAACAACCAATAAACTAGGAAACAAAGAGTGCAACAAAGGTAATGAAGTAGATCTAGACGTGGACTGATGTAGACGAGGACTGATGTAGACGAGGATTGATCTAGACGAGGATTGATCTAGATGAGGATTGATCTAGACGAGGATTGATCTAGACGAGGATTGATCTAGACGAGGATTGATCTAGACGAGGATTGATCTAGACGAGGATTGATCTA
The DNA here is from genome assembly GCF_040958095.1 of Procambarus clarkii. NCBI lineage: Eukaryota > Metazoa > Arthropoda > Malacostraca > Decapoda > Cambaridae > Procambarus > Procambarus clarkii. The sequence goes on from NC_091193.1 coordinate 17,534,713, forward strand.
GACGAGGATTGATCTAGACGAGGATTGATCTAGACGAGGATTGATGTAGACGAGGATTGATGTAGACGAGGATCTATCACTGACGTGTCCGCTCAGACAACCCGTCCATCATTCCTCTATTATAGCGGCCTTGTTTACATTCAGTAAACAGCTGATGAGCCCTGAAGGCTGTTGGATTTTGACGCTTCGAGAGGTCGTCAACTATTTAATAAACGTAAACACAACCGCTGTGATTGTTGAAAGATGAAGCGATTTCGCAAGTGCATACGCCTGAGCTTGGTGTAGCTCCTGGGGCGCCCCCGAGCGTTAAGTGCAGTGATGCACAGAGAGAGAGAGAGTTGCGCCGCGGTAATGTTGACTAGCGCAGATTGTGTCAGTGTTTAATTACCTGGTTGATGGTGATGTTGCCATGTGAGCCACATTCACCTGAGAACAGTTAGGAGGGGAACCTGTTTTAAAGGTGGTGGGAATAGTGTCGGTGAAGGTTCATAGAGCTCTGGAGGGGGGGTGGTATAGAGCTCAAGGAGGGGGGGAGGCGGTGGTAGAGCTCCAGGAGGAGGGGGGGAGGCGGTGGTAGAGCTCCAGGAGGGGGGGAGGCGGTGGTAGAGCTCCAGGAGGAGGGGGGGAGGCGGTGGTAGAGCTCCAGGAGTCATTCAAGTCACACTCATCTGCTCTATCTGATGTTAATATTTGTGTGCTAAAGCCTACTGACCGCAAAGTTTGTTCAAGTGAATGTACTCAAGTTACTCTTAATTCGATCTGATTGTTAACGAGTTTATTTGGGCACGGCAGCGTCTTAACGCAGTGAGGTGCCGTGAGGTGTGAGGCAGGAGTCCTAGGTAGTGAGGTACAGTGAGGTGTGAGGCAGGAGTCCGAGGTAGTGAGGTACTGTGAGGTGTGAGGCAGGAGTCCGAGGTAGTGAGGTACTGTGAGGTGTGAGGCAGGAGTCCGAGGTAGTGAGGTACTGTGAGGTGTGAGGCAGGAGTCCGAGGTAGTGAGGTACAGTGAGGTGTGAGGCAGGAGTCCGAGGTAGTGAGGTACTGTGAGGTGTGAGGCAGGAGTCCGAGGTAGTGAGGTACAGTGAGGTGCGAGGCATTAGCACTTCAACACTCAAGAGAAATATCAGTTCTAGAGCGCGGAGGCCAACGGTACATAACCCCTTGACCTAAGTGGGTGGTGGGGGGGGATTAGCCGTTGTTGGAAAGGCAGGAGAGGTGCTCATTACATGCTGGGGCAGGTCACAGTGGTCAGCGTGAGACTTGAGGTCGAATGGTCAGTCTTTTAATGCCAGACTGAATACCGGGGATTACTGAGCGTGAAGGCCGCCGCCACCAGTCACCTTAGGTTTTTCGTTCTGGCGTTGAAGTAAACGGTATTATTATTGCAGTATTACTCGGGCGCATATATCCTCGGTGGGAATTATTGGTTTATCGGTTTACGCACTCGACGCGATTATTCAAAAATAAAACGCATACGCACTCGTATAATAGAGGCACCGCACTCACTCACTCACTCACTCACTCTGTCTTGAGGAGGATTAAGACAGAGGAAGATAGTATAAGGCTACAGGATGACCTAGACAAACTGAAGGAATGGTCCAACAAATGGCTACTAAAGTTCAACACAAGTAAATGTAAGGTAATGAAACTAAGAGTAGGAACTAGGAGGCAAGACACTGGATACCGAATGGGAGATAAAGTCCTTCAGGAAACGGACAGAGAGAAAGATCTAGTAGTTGATATCACGCCAAATCTGTCTCCTGAAGCCCACACCAAAAGAATAACATCAGCGGCCTATGCGAGACTGGCTAACATCAGAACTGCTTTCAGAAACATGTACAAGGAATCCTCCAGAACCTTGTATACCACATATGTACGGCCAATTCTGGAGTATGCAGCCCCAGCATGGAGCCCGTAACTAGTCCAGCACAAGACGAAGCTGGAAAAAAATTCAGAGGTATGCCACTAGGCTAGTCCCAGAACTAAGAGGAATGAGTTATGAGGACAGGCTGCGTGAACTGCACCTGATCATCACTGGAAGACAGAAGAGCTCGGGGAGACATGATCAACACATACACAATTCTCAGGGGAATTGACAGGATAGACAAAGATGGATTATTTAACACGGGTGGTACATGAACAAGGGGACACAGGTGGAAGCCGAGTACTCAAATGAGCCACAGAGACATTAGAAAGAACTTTTTCAGTGTCAGAGTAGCTAGTAAATGGAACAGTTTGAAATGTAGATATGATAGAGCCCAGTAGGCTCAGGAATCTGTACATCGGTTGATTGAAGGATGAGAGGCGGGACCAAAGAGCCAAAGCTGAACCCCTGCAAGCACAACTAGGTGAATACAACTAGATGAATACACACACACACACACACACACACACACACACACACACACACACACACACACACACACACACACACACACAGGTGTCACACATTACACCAATCTGTACACCAGTTGATTGACAGTTGAGAGGCGGGACCAAAGAGACAAAGCTCATCCCCCGCAAGCACAATTAGGTGAGTACACACACACACACACACACACAATGTGCACATAAATGGATGGTGATATTGCTGTACATGATGAACTCTAAGCAAAACCAGTTTGTACCAAATTAGTAAGACAACCCTTGGCACAACGCAGTCTTCCATCCGGCAGTGGGTGCTGCTGCTGCTGCTGCTGCTGCTGCTGCTGCTGCTGCTGCTGCTGCTGCTGCTGCTGCTGCTGCTGCCGCCGCCGCCGCCGCCGCCGCCGCCATCTGTTGTCCTCTTCTCAACCTATCATCTACTGGACCTATGAGGACGAACCCCTTCTCTAAGGGAGTAAATATATAATGTGACTACTTTTGTATATTGGGAAATACGTAGCAGGATATCGGTGCCCCGAAGGATATTTGACCTTACGGCACTATTCAGTTCAAGGTCAGACGGTCAGAATGTGTTGGGGGCTTTAGATGTTTACATTGCACTACGTCGATTGTTTGTGGTATATTCACAGGAGAAACAGGTCGCTTATTTCAGTTCTTAGGCCGCTTGGTTGCACTCTGTAATGACCTGAAATGTGTGATTTACTTGTGTAGGTGGCGCGGGCATATACACACACACACACACACACACACACACACACACACACACACACACACACACACACACACACACACACACACACACACATACACACACACAACAAGGGAGGACAAGGAACCGCATGGAGGCGAGGATACGTGGAGAGCCAAACTATTGGAGGTGGTGACAAGCAACTTTTTAACGCAGCATGTCGGAGAACCCACAAGGATGAGAGGCAATGACGAACCAGCGAGACTCGACCTAGTCTTCACTCTGAACGACTCCGACATAAGAGAAATCGGTTTTGAGGACCCAGTAGGAATGAGCGACCACAGTGTACTGGTGTTTGAGTACTTGATTGAAGAAGGGTTATTGAACTCGAGGAGGGATACCGAAACCAAAAGGTTAGCATACCGAAAGGGAAACTATGAGGGGATAAGAAAATTCCTAACAGATATAGCATGGGAAACAGAGCTCAGGGGAAAGACGGCCCAAGATATGATGGATTACATCACGCAGAAGTGCAAGGACGCAGCAAACAAGTTTGTCCCAGTCCAAAAGGAAAACGGAGAAATGAAGATGAGAAACCCATGGTTTAATCAAAGATGTAGGCTAGCTAAGCAGCAAAGTAAAAGGGCATGGAGAAACTATAGGAATAACAGGACACTGGAGAGCAGAGAAAGATACCAGAATGCCAGGAATGAATATGTCAGGATGAGAAGAGAGGCAGAAAGACAATACGAAAATGACATCGCAAGCAAGGCAAAGACTCAGCCTAAATTGTTGCATAGCCACATTAGGAGAAAAACAACAGTAAAGGAACAGGTTATGAGATTAAGGATAGGGGCGGAAGGATTCACTACAAATGACAAGGAAGTGTGTGAGGAATTGAATAAGAAATTCCAGGAGGTCTTCACCTTAGAACAAGGAGAAATTCCAGAGGTAAGTGAGGGAATAGCTAACCAGGAACCACTGGAAGAGTTTGAGATTACCAGTGGGGAAGTAAGGAAGTGTTTACTAGAGTTGGACGTGACGAAGGCTATAGGCCCAGATGGAATCTCCCCTTGGGTTCTAAAGGAAGGAGCAAGAGAACTGAGCCTACCACTCTCCATAGTGTATAACAAATCACTGGCAACAGGGGAACTGCCAGATACTTGGAAAGCAGCTAACGTAGTCCCGATATACAAGAAAGGGGATAGACAGGAGGCACTGAACTACAGGCCAGTGTCCCTAACCTGCATACCATGCAAGCTGATGGAGAAGATTGTGCGAAAAAAACTAGTGGAGCATCTGGAGCGAAGGAACTTTGTAACACAGCATCAACATGGGTTCAGGGATGGCAGGTCCTGCCTCACAGGGTTACTTGAATTCTACGACCAGGCAACAAAAATAAGGCAAGAAAGAGAAGGGTGGGCAGACTGCATATTTTTGGATTGTCAGAAAGCCTTTGATACAGTACCCCACAAGAGGCTAGTGCGAAAGTTGGAGATGCAGGCTGGAGTGAGAGGGAAGGTACTCCGGTGGATAGAGGAATACCTAAGCAACAGGAGACAACGAGTCTGTGTGAGGGGTGAGGTCTCAGATTGGCGAGACGTCACAAGTGGAGTCCCGCAGGGGTCAGTCCTTGGACCTATACTGTTTCTGGTATATGTAAATGATCTCCCAGAGGGTATAGATTCGTTCCTCTCAATGTTTGCCGACGATGCAAAAATTATGAGGAGGATTGAAACAGAGGATGATAGTAGGAGGCTACAAGATGACCTGGATAGACTGAGTGAATGGTCCAACAAATGGCTGTTGAAGTTCAACCCGAGTAAATGCAAAGTAATGAAACTAGGCAGTGGAAACAGGAGGCCAGGCACAGGATACAGAATAGGAGATGAAGTACTTAATGAAACAGACAGAGAGAAAGATCTAGGAGTTGATATCACACCAAACCTGTCTCCTGAAGCCCACATAAAGAGAATAACGTCTGCGGCATATGCGAGGCTGGCTAACATCAGAACGGCGTTCAGGAACCTGTGTAAGGAATCATTCAGAATCTTGTACACCACATATGTAAGACCAATCCTGGAGTATGCGGCCCCAGCATGGAGCCCGTACCTTGTCAAGCACAAGACGAAGCTGGAAAAAGTCCAAAGGTATGCTACTAGACTAGTCCCAGAACTAAGAGGCATGAGTTATGAGGAAAGGCTGCGGGAAATGCACCTCACGACACTGGAAGACAGAAGAGTAAGGGGGGACATGATCACAACCTACAAAATCCTCAGGGGTATCGACCGGGTAAACAAGGACGAACTTTTCAACACTGGTGGGACGCGAACAAGGGGACACAGGTGGAAGCTGAGTACCCAAATGAGCCACAGAGACGTTAGAAAGAACTTTTTCAGTGTCAGAGTAGTTAGCAAATGGAATGCATTAGGAAGTGATGTGGTGGAGGCTGACTCCATTCACAGTTTCAAATGTAGATATGATAGAGCCCAATAGGCTCAGGAATCTGTACACCAGTTGATTGACGGTTGAGAGGCGGGACCAAAGAGCCAGAGCTCAACCCCCGCAAGCACAATTAGGTAAGTACAATTAGGTAAGTACACACACACACACACACACACACACACACACACACACACACACACACACACACACACACACACACACACACACACACACACACACACACAAACACGTACGTGTGTGTGTGTATTCAATTTGTATTGTATTTCTGTGTGTGTGTGTGTGTGTGTGTGTGTGTGTGTGTGTGTGTGTGTGTATTCAGCTAGGTGAATACACTCACACTCGTGTGAGACCGAGACCAGCATGTCGATACACAATGAAGGGAGAACCAATCTTTTATGAAACAACATAATATAAACAGAGAGGAGTTTTTTTTAGATTCAGCTACTGGGAACAAAAGTCCCAAGTAGCACGGACTATGGTGAGCCCGTGGTGGACTGAGAGAGAGAGAGTAGATACAACAAATTTGAACCCAGAGGCGCGCACACATGATGACGTCAGCACCATACTCTGAACTTTCCGACTTCAGATCAACTGTTAGCAACTTGAAGTTAGGAAACATTGAGAATGCTGTAGAGGGCCTACGCGAGAGCAGTCCGTCGGTATCCTCACTCCAAGAAGCACGGGAGAATTAGAATGGTGGAGCAAATCCACAAGGGCCGTGACGAGGGTTCGAACCTACGTCCGAGAGGATCCCAGACTCTGTCGTAATCGACTGAGCTACGACATGGTAAAATAATTTCAACCCGAAGTTCTGCTGATCTTACTTGGATCCTGCAGCCTCTCCGAGACACAAGTCAGGATTTGTTCCTTTGATGCATCACGCTATTTGGATTTCTGTGTGTATAGAATGGTAGAGGCTCGTGCCGCAGCCATGTGGGATGGGGTACGAAGAATGGCCTAAGAAGCTGGACGCTGATAGAGAGACGAGGAAGAGAAGCTATGATTGAGACATAAAATACTTTGGTGCAGTTGAGAAAGGTCTGGAAAGGAGAAAATTTCTACGTCAATTACTGGACGGTGGGGCATGGATGGGAAGTCTTACATAGGTGAACCATTGATATATATATATGAAGACACTTACCTGATGTGTCACAACCAGGCTGTCAGGCTGCGAGTAAGTTGCGTCCAGTCTAGCTCTTGATCACCACTACAATTTTGTCCCCATTGACTCAGAGACACTCGGTGCCTGGGGTAAAAGTGCTGCTAGTTTTTTTTAAGGAGCTGGGGTCCAAGCTAATTGCAACAACTAGAGAGCCTAGAGCCGCCAGTTTTCTCTTTCAGCGCCTTAGTGTGGCGATCCAGAGAGGAAATGCTCACTGCATCCATGGTTCCTGCCCGCCATCTGAGGAGCTGGAGGAGCTCTACAACCTGTGACAAGTAGCCTTGTACCCTGCTTGTAACCAATGTTGTAACCCTTTCTGTGTAATGAAAATTTTAAATAAAGTGATATATATATATATATATATATATATATATATATATATATATATATATATATATATATATATATATATATATATATATATATAATATAATGTGTGTGTGTGTGTGTATAAAATGTAAGTTATAATGGTACTGATGTTCTCGTGTGCTGGTACTTTCCTCAAGCCGTCTCTTGACCTTTGTCCTTTTACTCAGTTATTTAATATAAATAGCTTGCACGTCTCGCTTAAGGTCGCGTCTTGAAGTAAATAATTGACGAAAAAATAAATGATCTTGTACCTGTGAGTCTCTCTCTTACTGGTCGGTGTGACTGTTACCATTCTTGAGGAATTATTTATGTCTATGACCTACCCCCTATTTTTTTCCTCCCCCCCCCATTCCCCCCCTCTCTCTCTCCCTCCTTCCCTCCCCCCTCCTTTCCCCCCCTCTCCTTCCCCCCCTCTCCTTCCCCCCCTCTCCTTCCCCCCCCCTCTCCTTCCCCCCCCCTCTCCTTCCCCCCCCTCTCCTTCCCCCCCCTCTCCTTCCCCCCCTCTCCCCATCCCATCTTCCTCCTCCACTCCAGAAAATCGTGGGTCTGTAAAATGCTTGAAGTAATCGCACTGAGGCGTAAATATTATCTGGAGTTCGCTGAATACGACTCCACCCTGCCACTACTCCACCCTGCCACTACTCCACCCTGCCACTACTCCACCCTGCCACTACTCCACCCTGCCACTACTCCACTCTGCCACTACTCCACCTTGCCACCACTCCACCCTGCCACTACTCCGCCCTGCCACTACTCCGCCCTGCCACTACTCCACCCTGCCACTACTCCACCCTGCCACCACTCCACCCTGCCACTACTCCACCCTGCCACCACTCCACCCTGCCACCACTCCACCCTGCCACCACTCCACCCTGCCACCACTACATCAGGTGCAGCTACATCTAGCACGGCTACACTAGCTCTAAGCATAGTTAAGTGTAGGTGGTACACATACGCTGGATACATTACAACTAAATCAGATACACCTGAGTTTGATTACACCAAAGGAATAGGTTTTTGTTTGAAATGGGCAAATTTCGCGATTTAGAACTCTGATGCCGAGGAGCTAATTGTTCTTTGAAATTGTTGCTTCTAGATAGGAAACTAACTGTTGAACAAATCCACAAGGGCCGTGACGAGGATTCGAACCTGCGTCCGAGAACATCCCAGACGCTGCCTTAACTAACTGTTCTTTATCTGCCTGCCGGCACCTTACCTAAACTTTGCGTGTGTACTGAACTGGCTGTTTCTCATATATTATTTATCTTTCGCAGGTCAAGACTACATCTGGGGAAGCGGGAAGGTGGGCAAGCAGTGTGAAGGTAAGGTTCTTATTATTGGGTCCTGATCATGCCTCCCCTTGACTTTTTCTCTGGCCACACACACACGTTCGATCTTTTCCCCATTAGACACGCTGTTGATCAGGTTCCCTCTAGGGGCTGTGTTGCCCCTGGGGATGGTGGGAGGGGGGAGGCACTACCTCCTGGAGGTAGAGCATCGTGGCTCTATACTTCCAGGAGAGTTAGGTGGACGACTGATTAGTTAGAGGATGTTGGAGGGGAAGGGAATGGTGGGTAAGGGAGAGGGAATAGTGGGGTAAGTGGTACGGAACGGTGAGCAAGAGGAGGTAGGATTGACGACCTCACAGGTAATGTTATCATATTTTATGTATGTGGGGATTGTTGTGTGACCCCTGTTGACCTGAGGAGTGACCTCCCCCGTCCTCCAGTCCTGGCGGGAAGCTGCCTCATAATGCCCCTCACAAATTGGACCAGCATGTCCTTGAAGGTAAATAATTTACATGTGTATACCTGGAGTGGGTTCTGGGAGTTGTTTCAATCTCCCCCAGCCCGGCCTGGGGCCAGGCTTGACTTGTGATATCGTGATCTAGAAGACTGTTGCTTGCAGCGGCCCGCCAGGAGCTTGCGAACAGAGTTTTCATTTACCTGTCATGCACCCCACGCCGCCGCCGCCCTCCTCCTCCCAGCGGGTGACGGGGCAAGAGGAGGTGGTTCAGTAATGCATGACCTACCTACCGAACTGACCTACCCATCAGTGATTACGAGGGAGTGAGATCAAGGTCTTTCTGCCTCGCCAACTGGCCTCGTTGTACCTTATAATTGAACCACCATGACTTTCGATTTGTTTGTCGAATTTATCCTTAAGGCTGTCGGCGGGGCAGACTAGGATGGCTTGGTCAAGATGTCGGTTGTACACAGTTCCAATTGTATTGAGTACTTAGACACCGAGCATTTGTTGATAAGCTTCGTCTCTTGACCTTTATCACGCTACACTACAGTGATGCAGGAGGCATCAACAGTTATTCCTGACAGTTCACATTTAGTCAACTGTGCGTCGGCTGGGGTGCCAAGGGTGGTGTTGGCCACCCTAGGGCCGGTCTGCTGGGGTGCCAAGGGTGGTGTGGCCACCCTAGGGCTGGTCTGCTGGGGTGCCAAGGGTGGTGTGGCCACCCTAGGGCTGGTCTGCTGGCTTTCAGGACTGAAAAAGATATTTTGTTGTTATTTTTTAACTTTGTATTTATTATATATTAGTGGGGTTAGTAGTGGTGGTGGGGGGGGGATAGTTGGGTGGAGAGGATCTTAGGAGATGAGGACTATAAATTTCGCGCGTGTACACTTCTTAGATTAGACTACGGGCTCACCATAGCCCGTGCTACATGGACATTTCGCTCTGAGTAGCTAAAACAACAACAACAACACTTGTTAGAGACAGCTCGTGGCAGTTAGAATCGGCCCGGCCTACACTGTTGCAGTTTAAAAAGGGGTTGTTACATGTCTAAAGATAATTCAGCTTTTTTTTTAAGTCAATGGTAGTGTGTGTTGAGGACAATAGAGGCGGGATTTGAATGTGGACGTCGTGAGGTGTGAGTGATTTTTCAGCCAAGTTGGGGGGAGTTGGGAGGCGTAATATCCAGGAGAGACAGAGAGAGCAAATGACTATCAGGGAAACAGAGGAATCCAAAATACTTTTTCTTCTATGCAAAATCTTGAACAAAGACTACATCTAGCATTGGGCCGGGACCAGGCTTAGTGCCGCTGTACGGGGGTAACGCGATTTGATGCTAATGTTCCTTGGTTTAAAAGCAGTGTTTTTTTTTTTTTGTGTTGGGTTAAACAGTATACCTGTGGCGTGTGTGGGGTGGTGTACCGTTGTGTCAGACAGTGTACCGTGATACGGGAGCAGTGTAACATGCAGTGTTTACAGTGTACCGTGAAGGTACAGCATGGTTGTGTGTGTACCTCATGCCGGAGGTTTTGTTACAGTGTAGCGCGGATGTAAGACATTATGTGTGGGGGGTGGGTGCTGGGAATGGGTTGAGGGAGGGGGGGCTGGGAGATAGGATAGGGTGGGGGGTGATGCAGGGGGGGAGGGCTGGGAGATAGGATAGGGTGGGGGGGGGTGATGGAGGGATGGAGGGAGGGAGGGGGGTTGAAGGACTGTTCGTACCCTGCTAGCTGTGAGCAGCCAATCACACGTGAGGAAGGGTAACCAGCTAAAGTCTTGCTGATAACGGCATGATGTTGTCATCTGGGGGCCGCCGCCTGCTGAAGGTGAAGTCGTGCTTGTGTTGCGAAGTCCTCTACAGTGTTGTGTACACTGTAGAGGAGAGAGAGAGAGAGAGAGCTGGTGTGTGGAGGGGGAGGTGTGTGAGGTGGCTAGGTGTGGGGAGGGAAGGAGGTCATGCGGTACGACACCTGGGCCCCGAGCTGCGGTCTGCATGGTGCAAATATGTTATCAATTATTCATGTCTTGATATCGGGGGGGCTTGGCAACAGCGGAGGGGAGGCGAGTGTGGGCCCTATGGCCGGGCGGCGGTGAGCCCAATGTGCTCTGGCCCGGGCCTGTTGGACGGGGTTCAAGATGAGTGCCACCACGCACCCCCCCTCTCCCCCCTCCCTCCCTCCCCCCCACTCTTTATGGGAGCACAGTATTTCCCTCTCTCTCTGTTGACGTAGTTGCGGGCGGGGGTGGGTGGGTGCTTGAGGCTGGTGTGTGACTGACTGGAGGCCCTGGTGTGTCGAGGGTGAGGTGTGAGGGGTGGAGAGTGAGTGAAGGGTGGGGGATGTGATGGTGCAGGCATCATGCGGCCCCCCCCCCCCCCCACACACACACACACAAACACACACCAGCCACATGCACTCAACCCCCCCTTCCCCCGTCTGCTCCCCCACACATTGCTTGCTAGTCGCTATGCGCTGGTTTGTCCTCATCTTTGCGTCTGTCTCCCCCCCCCCTCTCTCTCTCTCTCTCTCTCTCTCTCTCTCTCTCTCTCTCTCTCTCTCTCTCTCTCTCTCTCTCTCTCTCTCTCTCTCTCTCTCTCTCTCTAACTGCCTTTAGAAACTTGTGTAAGGAGTCGTTCAGGACCCTGTATACCACTTATGTCAAACTAATCCTGGAATATGCAGCTCCTGCCTGGAGTCCATATCTAGTTAAACACAAGACAAAGTTAGAGAAGATTCAGCGGTATGTCACCAGACTTGTCCCGGAACTGAGAGGTATGAGCTACGAGGAAAGGCTAAGTGAGCTAAACCTCACGTCCCAGAAAAACAGAAGAGTTAGGGGAGACATGATAACCACCTACAAAATTCTCTGGGAAATTGACAGAGTGTAACACGAACAAGGGGACACAGGTGGAAGCTGAGTACCCAAATGAGCCACAGAGACGTTAGAAAGAATTTCTTCAGTGTCAGAGTATTTAGTAAATGGAATGCATTAGGCAGTGATGTGGTGGAGGCTGACTCCATACACAGTTTCAAATGTAGATATGATAGAGCCCAGTAGGTTCACCTGTACACCAGTTGATTGACGGTTGAGAGGCGGGACCAAAGAGAGAGAGCTCAACCCCCGCAAGCACAACTAGGTGAGTACACACCAACCAGCCACGCCCCACACACACATTTTATTTTAAACGTAGGAAAGGGTTTGTTTTGACACTATACTCTGTTGGAAACATTGTTGGCATGAGCAGAGAGCATCCTCTTAGCTCCCTGACGTGGCCCTTACTGTCCTCCCTGCACTCGGCTTAGCGCTTACCTGGGCCCGCCGCACTGCTGCCCGCGGACACTCCCTCAACCACTACTGCCTCTACAGTAATGGCTGCCTCCACCTTGGGAACTTGCTGACACATGCAGTCAAAGTTATCTTAAACATGGTTAAATTCTTGATGTCACTAATTCCCACCACCACCACCACCACCACCTGCACCACCATCTCCAGCATCACCACCACCACCACACCTTCAGCGACGACCACAACTACTGGTGGTAGTATCGGTGATGGTGGTGGTTGTAGTGATGGTAGATGAAGCAGAAGAGAGGATATCACCACAGTATGTCTGGTACCAGGGTTGTAGTAGGCCGCTGCTCCACACCCTGGCTGGTAGCTTGGTATCTGGTACAGTGTTGAGGTGGGCCGCTGCTCCACACCCTGGCTGGTAGCTTGGTATCTGGTACAGTGTTGAGGTGGGCCGCTGCTCCACACCCTGGCTGGTAGCTTGGTATCTGGTACAGTGTTGAGGTGGGCCGCTGCTCCACACCCTGGCTGGTAGCTTGGTATCTGGTACAGTGTTGAGGTGGGCCGCTGCTCCACACCCTGGCTGGTAGCTTGGTATCTGGTACAGTGTTGAGGTGGGCCGCTGCTCCACACCCTCCTGGCTGGTAGCTTGGTATCTGGTACAGTGTTGAGGTGGGCCGCTGCTCCACACCCTGGCTGGTAGCTTGGTATCTGGTACAGTGTTGAGGTGGGAATCCACACCTTGGGAGGTGGACAGTGGTAATAGGAGCGGAAGGTCAGAGGCCAGACAGTGTTGCATAACACCTTCCAGGAGCTCTCACAGCTCATTGTCTCTTTTTCCTGCATTGTTGTTTGTTGATATGTTTAGTCTGTAGGTGTGTGTGTAGTGTAATTTGACTTTAGATAAAATAATGTAATGTATATATATATATATATATATATATATATATATATATATATATATATATATATATATATATATATATATATATATATATATATATATATATATAGCTACCCCGGCATTAACTGGTGACCTATTTGCTTGTGCTGTTTATCCAGTTGAAGTTTTTTCTACGGCATCATTTACATATTCTGCACACCTAAATTGAGTTATTTTTACTGCCAAGGCTCTGCGGCGCGCTCTATAATCCTTGCTTGGTTCCTTGCTTAGCTTCGCGCTTGATTTGTGTGTTGCTTTACTTCGTGTTGGCGCCTTCACGTAGTCGACCTTTACCTGATGTATTTTGCTCAGGTGTTGCTCAGTTGTATTCTGCTCTGTGGGATGTTGTATTCACCTTGTATAGTCAGCAGGTGCGTGACTGGTGGCCAGGTAGAACACTGGTGGCCTGGTAGAACACTGGTGGCCAGGTAGAACACTGGTGGCCAGGTAGAACACTGGTGGCCTGGTAGAACACTGGTGGCCAGGTAGAACACTGGTGGCCAGGTAGAACACTGGTGGCCAGGTAGAACACTGGTGGCCAGGTAGAACACTGGTGGCCAGGTAGAACACTGGTGGTCAGGTAGAACACTGGTGGCCTGGTAGAACACTGGTGGCCAGGTAGAACACTGGTGGCCTGGTAGAACACTGGTGGCCAGGTAGAACACTGGTGGCCAGGTAGAACACTGGTGGCCAGGTAGAACACTGGTGGCCAGGTAGAACACTGGTGGCCAGGTAGAACACTGGTGGCCAGGTAGAACATTGGTGGCCAGGTAGAACACTGGTGGCCAGGTAGAACACTGGTGGCCAGGTAGAACACTGGTTGCCTGGTAGAACACTGGTGGCCAGGTAGAACATTGGTGGCCAGGTAGAACACTGGTGGCCAGGTAGAACACTGGTGGCCAGGTAGAACACTGGTGGCCAGGTAGAACATTGGTGGCCAGGTAGAACATTGGTGGCCAGGTAGAACACTGGTGGCAAGGTAGAACACTGGTGGCCTCATGATGCATTGATATATTGACGTGTTCTTGAAGGGGGGTTTACTGGGGGGGGGGGACAAGGTGTTAATGTTTGTAAGTTAGTTTATAAACATGTTCATCTGTTCACTTGTGTAGTGTGTGTTCTATATGTTGTCTTCCTTGCTGAGAAGGGTAGGTAGACACTAGATTATGAAAATATTCTTTATTTGTAGGTGGGTATGTGTGGTCACTAAGGCGGGTCGGTTGTACAGATGTTGGTCTCTGTTGGTGTGTAGGTATTGGTGTTGTGGCGTGGGTCACCTCTCTTGCTGGGGGTGGCTTGGGTCTCCTACCTTGCTGGGGGTGGCCTGGGATGGCTTGGGTCTCCTACCTTGCTGGGGGGCGCCTGGGATGGCTTGGGTCTCCTACCTTGCTGGGGGGCGCCTGGGATGGCTTGGATCTCCTACCTTGCTGGGGGGCGCCTGGGATGGCTTGGGTCTCCTACCTTGCTGGGGGGCGCCTGGGATGGCCTGGGTCTTCCCCTCTTCCCGCTTCATATAATATATATATATATTAAACAAAACGGGTTAGTGTGCAAACTGAGACGTCACGTAATTAGCGTGAGGGGCGCGGATCAGGATAAAGTTTTACTTTTTATTTGAGCGAGTGCGTGAGTTGCCTTGCAGTAAAGACAGATGGTACACTGTAGCAGTTCTCTGGACCTCTGAGCCAAGAGCCCCCAAACCGCAGAACGCCCTCGTACAATGGAGGAGAGACTTCGCGAACGCTTGTCCACCACTCCCACGCGAAAATTAACGACCGTGGCAAATTAATACCGAAAATAAAAAATATTTTAAGCAAACCTTGCGAAATCTGTCTCCTGTCTAGTCTGTCCTATACCCCTAGTGGACAGCCCTCGCCCTAACCTGACCCCTAACCTGCCTGTTAACCTGCCCTAACCCCTAGCCCTCACCCCTAACCTGCCTGTTAACCTGCCCTAACCCCTAGCCCTCACCCCTAACTTGACCAAAGCAACTAGATCGTAGCACAACCTTCTTAACCTAGCTAAGCCCAATTTAACGCAACTAATCCTAGGCTAACCTGTATTATGCCAAACTTAAACAATCCTAACCTAATGTAACAGTCTGAGTTCATAATGTATAACATTTTAATTTATGTTTGTTATGTGAAAATGCAGAAGTTACTAAATGAGAAGAAAGTGAACAAGAAGAAAGATCGAAAGACAATAAAAGGATAAAGAGCAGAGACGAGGTTGACCACACCACCCTTGGGTCCACCTATAGCATCTTCACGCCAGGATAGGCTGTCTACCTGTATATAATAAAAATGAGCAAACACTAGCCGCAGGAATGACTGTTAGGAGGTTGAGAAGTGCAGCAGGCTATTCCCAGTTGATGAGAGTGGAGAGAGAACCAGAATGGGTGAAGGTACTCGACCATGAATTGAGAGTACGATATCAATCAGTCCTCTTCAATCTCTCTTTATTCTGCGACGAAGGATGTGGTTTGACGGTAGTGGTACAAGATTGAAGGCATCAGTCATATGAGACACAGGCATGATTACCTTGAGGTTACCTTGAGGTGATTTCAGGGCTCAGCGACCCCGCGGCCCGGTCGTTGACCAGGCCTCCTCGTTGCTGGACTGGTCAACCAGGCTGTTGGACATGGTCTCCACAAGTTCAAATCAAGTTCAAGTATGTTTATTGAGACAAGAACAAATACATCCCGAAGAGATAGGGTAGCTAAGACTATTTCTACCCCCCCCCCCTCCCATGGTCTTCACGGCCCGTGCCGGTTAAGGCTAGGCTAGTGGCTCATTTGTGTACATATCGCCGGATACATATTTATATAACTAAAGCAAAGGCTATTGTAGTTTCTCTTAATACCCTCACTTCAAACCTAAGTAGCAACAACCCAGACATACCAGCCTCCGCAGGTATGGATTGATTACGAGGGCCAGCATCTATTTCCACAATTATAAGGCAGGTTATTCTTTGAGCCTCACAAGGTCGCAAGTGGTTAAGCGAGGTTACTGGCGGCAGGGAGGTGAGCCAGTGATGGCACTGGCTGGGTAGGTCTCACTTGCTGTGATTGGCTCGGACGGCAGTTGTGGGGGACGTTATAGATCATCCCATTGCGGCGACTGTTGGGGTGGTGGGCGTGTGTGGGCTCTGCCACCTGCACCACCACCACTACTACTACTACTACTACTACTACTACCACCACCACCACCACCACCACCACCACCACCACCACCCCCCCCCCCCCCCCCCCGCGACAGCTGCTATCAGCTTGGACGTTCTTCTTCCGACAACTCACTCATCTCCATCTATATTGCGCCTCGGCTTAACCAGTGCTCGGCCTGAGCTTCGTCATTGTTTTGCGTCAGCTTTGAACAAAAATTTTGGTATGTATATATGTATTGACTGGGGTGTGAAGAATGAGAGGGGGGCGGGGCGTGTTTGTGGGGCACGTGTGGGGAGCGTGGGGCCCACGACTGGAGAGGGGGGCCCCAATCATAGCATCCGGCCCTCACTTGTATCTGAAATTATTTATAGCCAAACAGATAAGTACAGTCATGTTTAATTTTGTTGTCAATGCAAAATTCACGAAAATCTGTCTTCGTAGAAATCTACATTAAAATATTTTCTATGCTTAATTTTTTTTTTTTTTTTAGCGTGATCATATTATTTCCGCTAATTTCGTACCTAATTTTGAATAAAGTAGCAAATTTTGATCGTTATATGATTATAAATGGTTTATTTTTAGGATACAGACCATCCACTATGGACTGGTTCAACGACGGCTTGATTTCTGACTTACAAGACCGGGGTTCGATCCCCGATGGTCCAAGAGGTTGGACACTGTTCCTTTACCCCGTCCTTGTATCTCAACCCGTCCTCTTAAAAATAATGTTAACTACTCTGGAACTGAAAAAGTACTTTCTATTGAGTCTATGGCGTACGTGTGTGTGTGACGGACGGACGGACGGACGTGATCACAAAGATCTATGCACCTAAATAAACTTGTAGGCTCCATCGTCAACTCCTTTCGATTATTAGTAATTTAATGCGTTAACTGTTCACTCCTCTTGTAATATTTTGTAATATTTACGCTTAATCCTGTATATACCTGCTGGATGGGGTCCTGGGCGTTCTTCTATTCCGCAAGCCCGGCCCGAGGCCAGGCTTGACTTGTGAGAGCTTGGTCTAACAGGCTGTTGCTTGGAGTGGTCCGCATGCCCACATATCAACCACAGCCCGGTTGGTCCAGCACTTCTTGAAGAAAACTACCTAGTTTTCCCTTAAAGATGTCCACGGTTGTTCCGGCAATATTTCTTACGCTCGCTCTTAGAATATTGAACAGCCGTGGACCTCTGATGTTTATACAGTGTTCTCTGATTGTGCCTATGGTACCTCTGTTCTTCACTGGTTCTATTCTGCATTTTCTTCCATATCGTTCACTCCAGTACGTTGTTATTTTACTGTGTAGATTTGGGACCTGGCCCTCCAGTATTTTCCACGTGTATATTATTTGATCTCACTCTCGTCTCCTTTGTTGAAAGTACATGTTGAGAGCTTTGAGACGGTCCCAGTAATTTAGGTGCTTTATCGTGTCTATGCGTGCCGTATATACTCCATCTATTTCAGCAATCTCTCCAGCTCTGAAAGGGGAAGTGAGTACCGAGCAATACTCAAGAAGGGATAGCAATCCATCGTATCATTTCTCTGGCTGACGCTATATGTGCTTGGTTATGCTCCCTAAACGTAAAGTTGTCTGACATCATTATTCCCAGATCCTTTACATGCTGCTTTTCTCCTATGGGCAGATTGTATTGTGTTTTCTATCCTGTATTTTTGTAGCGTCTTCATTTTTGCCAAACATTTTATATGTACCTGGAATTTATCACTGTTAATCATCGTGTTATTTTGTGCTGCCCAATCGAAAACTTTATTAACATCAGCTTGTTTTTATTAATATCAGCTATATTTTTTCAATGTCTTCTACGGAAGTAATTTACAAGCTGATTTTGTGTCATGCACAAAAGATGAAACGAAGCTGTGACTTGTATTTTTGTCTATACCTGATATGAGAATTAAGAAAAGCAGTTCATTGCTCCTCTGTCTACTTGGGTAAATTCCCCCCTTAGAAACCTGTATGCTGGTATCCCCCCCCTTAGAAACCTGTATGCTGGTATCCCCCCTTCCTTAGAAACCTGTATGCTGGTATCCCCCCCCCCCTTAGAAACCTGTATGCTGGTATCAAGTTATCACGTCCCTTCTTCCAGTGTTTTCAGTTGGTGTTCTCATAGTCTTTCCTCAGAGCTCAGTGCCGTCAGCTCAGGAACTATCCTCGTGGCCGGAGCAGGAGTCTCAAGAGTGGGGTAGACCTAGGTTTCATATAGTGCTTGGAAGGCTCTTCTCTGTATTTACCTAAAGGTCATATCGTGACCTTGTTCAGTTTAGCATACACTGTTGTCGGTATTCTCCCTTTATACCGCTCCACACACACCCCGCTGATGTTGGTGTGTGTGTGTGTGTGTGTGTGTGTGTGTGTGTGTGTGTGTGTGTGTGTGTGTGTGTGTGTGCGTGCGTGCGTGCGTGTGTGTGCGCGCATCCCTTTTGTGTACAGTAACATAGTCTCAAAAGGGCGTGTCAAGAGTGCATACTAGTCACTACTCGGATATTGATGCACTCACTCTGACCTTAACGGGAGGGGGGGGGGGGGGAGGGGGAGAGAAATGAGAGAGGGCGGATAAATCTGGGTGTGTGTCATCCTGTGTGTACTCACCTATGTGTACAACACCAGGCAATGCTTGCGAGGAATGAGGCTTTGGTGGTCTACATTTGAATTTGTGTATGGAGTCTGCCTCTCTCCACCACTCCGCACATCGCTTATGGGGGTCCTGCCGCCACCACTAGTAGTTTTTCAAGGTCTTCTACTGAAGTAATTTTTCATGCTGAAGATTGGTCATGCTCTGAGACGAGTCTTTTAGTTTGTAAGATTGAGTTCCAGATCCTGTAACCCATTTTCCCAGCTGTCGGTTGTCTGTTTCAATTATTCCTAAATCACTCTGTTTCTATTTACTAAATATCTACTAAAAAAAATACTGTCTATGGAGATAAACAAATCCACAAGGGCCGTTTCGAGGATTCGAACCTGCGTCCGGGAGCATCCCCAGACACTGCCTTAATCGACTGAGCTACGACAGTGTTAAAAGGGTTGTGGATTTGTTCATTTGATGCATCACGTTAGTGTGATCTCTGTGTCTATGGAGATAGTTTCTAATTTTTTTCGCCTGGTAGTTCATCCTGTCGTTTCATTTATTAATTTTACTGCTATGTTTCCTTACGTAACTATGACCTTTCTTTCTTAGCTTCCATGGCCCCCTCGTTCATCTGGGGCTTCAGCTACCGTTCATGTACCATTATTAGTTTGATTGACACGAGCATTTAATTTTTTATCTGGTGATAATCCCGCTCGAAATGTTGTATGTCAGTAATGGTATCACTCTTTCTTCTCATTTCCATGCATTGTGGGTTCCAGTTCTCTCGGCCTTTCCTCGTATCTCTGCCTCCTCAGTTCCGGGACATCCTAGTGTCGAAGTGGCAAACCTTATTCTCGCTGGAGTTGTGTACAATATTGGCCTGAAAGTGATGTTGTTTAGTGTGTTATTGTATTGGTGGTTACTGTCGGTCTACTCCTAATGTTATTGTTCTGTGGCTGGGGTTGGACCCCCTAGCAGTGGCTGGGGTAGGACCCCCCTTAGCAGAGGCTGGGGTAGGACCCCTTAGCAGTGGCTTGGCTGTGTGTCTGAGGCACTCATAGTACCTCTCAATACGACAAAATGACCATTAACGACTGATTATTAAAATTATGAAGTGACCCATAATCCGCTCCCCCCCACCACCTCCTCCCTTTCCTTCACAGAATAACACCAAACAATAATTCATGGCAGCTCCCCTGAAGCTAATTTACAGTTGCAAACTATATACATTCTGATGTACCAGTTATTAACCCCCATGCTTTAACCCCTGAGTACATTATTATTCCACCCAGGTGGCATCACAGGGTATTTATATTGGCACGGGTGTAGAGGCTGAAACGCTTTTAATATGTAATAAATAAAAGTTTTCTGTTATTTCAGACATTTTTTTTTCGGTGGGTCCTCCCACATACGAAACGTTACCCCGCCCTTGACGCCTCCCAGTGCAGGCTTGTGTATTTTATATATATATATATATATATATATATATATATATATATATATATATATATATATATATATATATATATATATATATATATATATATATATATGTCGTACCTAGTAGCCAGAACGCACTTCTATGCCTACTATGCAAGGCCCGATTTGCCTAATAAGCCAAGTTTTCATGAATTAATTGTTTTTCGACTACCTAACCTACCAAACCTAACCTAACTTTTTCTGCTACCTAACCTAACCTAACCTATAAAGATAGGTTAGGTTAGGTTAGGTAGGGTTGGTTAGGGTCGGTCATATATCTACGTTAATTTTAACTCCAATAAAATAAAATTGACCTTATACATAATGAAATGGGTAGCTTTATCATTTCATAAGAAAAAAATTAGAGAAAATATATGAATTCAGGAAAACTTGGCTTATTAGGCAAATCGGGCCTTGCATAGTAGGCCCAGTACGACATTCTGGCTACTAGGTACAACATATATGTATATATATATATATATATATATATATATATATATATATATATATATATATATATATATATATATATATATATATATAATGTGTGTGTATCTCGGTACCTGAGGCTGATCCGGAATATAACATATAGTAGTCATATCTTAGGAGGTAAGAGTCTGCATGTTCTCAAGGCCCATCCTTATCGTTATTCAACATCCCTGAAGATCTACACGAAAGGCACTCGCTCTGTTTCCTCTCTGATAGGTATTCCCTCGCCCAGTAAAACCCTCCGAGTAACACCTACCTGTTTCTCTGGTTGGTTGACGGTTGAGAGGCGGGACCAAAGAGCCAGAGCTCAACCCCCGCAAACACAACTAGGTGAGTACAGAGAAAGCAGCTCGTAGCAGCTAATTCCCAGGTACCTATTTACTGCTACTGCTAGGTTAACAGGAGCATCAGGGTGAGAAAAAAACTGCCCAATTGCTTCTGCTTTCGCCGGGAATCGAACCCGGGCCCGTGGGACTACGACCCTAAGCGCTGTCCACTCAGCCGTGAGGCCCATCCCTCCCTACCCCCCTCCCCCCTTGTGTGTTTACTCACCTAATTGTGTTTGCGGAGGTTGAGCTTGTGCTCTTTGGTCCCGCCTCTCAACTGTCAATCAACTGGTGTACAGGTTCCTGAGCCTACTGGGCTCTATCATATCTACATTTGAAACTGTGTATGGAATCAGCCTCCACCACATCACTGCCTAATGCATTCCAGTTTGTAAAATACTCCGAGTATTTAAATATTTAATTAGCATTTAAAATACTAATACTTTAAAAAAAGGTTCTTTTAATGTCTCTGTGGCTCATTTGGGTATTTATTTTCCACCCGTGTCCCCTTGTGCGTGAACCACCCGTGTCTGTCTTTATCTGCCTAACGATCTGTCTCTATCTACTGCGTCAGTTTATCTTAGTATTTTTAATGTGGTAATCATGGCTCACCGAAATGTTTTTGTCTTCCAGCGACGTGAGATGCAATTCACGCAGCCTTTTCTCGTAACTCACACCTCTTAGTTCTGGAACTAATCTAGTGGCATACCTTTGATCCTTCTCCAGCTTCGTCTTATGCTTGACAAGGTATGGATTCCATGCTGGAGCCGCGTACTCCAGGATTGGTCTTAAATGTGGCATACAAGGTTCTAAATGATTTCTTACAGAAATTTCTAAAGGCAGCTCTGATGTTAGTCAGCCTCACATATGCCGCTGATGATAACCTTTTGATGTGGGCTTCAGGAGACAGTTTCAGTGTGATATCAACGTCTAGATCCTCCTTTCTGTCCGTCTCGTGGAGGACCTCGTTTCCCATTCGGTACCCTTGTGTCTGGCCTTCTCCTCCTCCCTCCAACTAACTTCATTACTTTGCATTTGCTTGAGTTGAATTCTAGTAGCCATTTGTTGGACCATTCTTTCACTTTATGTGAGTGTGTGTGTTAACATATTGATGTTTGTGTATGTTGCGTGTGTGTGTGTCTCCTGCACCCTTGATCTCAGCCCTCCGTGACCGAGTATACACGTGCACAAGCCTCATGTGGGTTCTATTGTATTTACTTTTGAATCCGAGTTTGGAGTTCGCCTTCGTCACACCACTTCCTAGTTCATTCTGCTTCTTCACCTCCCCTGATGCTCAAGATGTTCTCTTAGCCCGATGGCCCGTATGTCTTGTGGGTGTGTACTCACCTAGTTGTGCTTACTATTTAGCCTCGGCTCTTTCATCTCGCCTCTCAATTGCAAGTCAACTGGTGTACAAGTTGCTGAGCCTATTGGGCTCGGTCATATCTACATTTGAAACTGTGGGTGTGTGTTAAGAAGCTGAGTGACAACATAATATTATACTTGGTGTGTCCACACACAACCTAAAGACGTATATTAGTGGCACTAATATTAGAAGACATCGGCACTGTGATGCCTTAGTGGCCAGGACACGCCTAGGACACAGACGTATCTGGTAATTATACAAAAACTGAAGTGTCGAAGACTTGGGTATAACTTTGTGAAAAAAAAATGAAAAATCATGGCTTAAGATAGGCTGAATTACAAATTATTTGCGTGCTAAAGTATTCATTGGACCTGTATCCAAGATGTACTCTGTAATGCAACAGTAATGTAATATATATATATATATATATATATATATATATATATATATATATATATATATATATATATATATATATATATATATATTGGTAGCAGTCTTTCCTGTGGACATATATTATTAAATATGACCGAAAAAGTAAGATTAATAATTCTAACACGAATTTTCTCTATCTTTCGTACATGAGAAAATTCGTGTTAGAATTATTAATCTTACTTTTTCGGTCATATTTAATAATATATATATATATATATATATATATATATATATATATATATATATATATATATATATATATATATATATATATATATATATAATGTAACTTTGACATGAGGATGTAAAGGCAGGCACTTGAGTCAGCTGTGTGTGTAAATACTGTACTCAGTACCCACGGCGCTGCGTGTAGCAGAACAACTCTCCAGCCCTGACTATGGAGGTCGAACCAAGATGTATACATGATAGTTAGTATCTGGCAGTGACACGTGTGTGGGGTAGAGGAGAACAACTTTGTTTACTGCCTCTTGCTCCTCCCACCCCCAACATTAAATTTTTTTCCTCCCCCCCCAGCATCATTAAATGCCTCCCACCTCCCCCCCCCACCCCGCATGCCTCTCTCCTCCTCCTTCATTACCCCCCTTCCTACCACTACCTCATTCCCCTCCCCCCCCTCCTTAGTGGCACAAAGTGAAGATAAAATATATACCTGGTTGATGGGGTTCTGGGAGTTCTTCTACTCCCCCCAGCCCGGCTCGAGGCCAGGCTTGACTTGTGAGAGTTTGGTCCACCAGGCTGTTGCTTGGAGTGGCCCGCAGGCCCATATACTCACCACAACCCGGTTGGTTCATCATTTGTTGAAGAAAACTATCTAGTTTTCTCTTAAAGATGTCCACGGTTGTTCCGGCAATATTTCTTGTACTCTCTGGGAGGATGTTGAACAACCGCGGACCTCTGATGTTTATACAGTGTTCTCTGATTGTGCCTATGGCACCTCTGCTCTTCACTGGTTCTATTCTGCATGTTCTTCCTTATCGTTCACTCCAGTACGTTGTTATTTTACTGTGTAGATTTGGGACCTGTCCCTCCAGTATTTTCCACGTGCACTTTGTGACAATCCCAATAATTTATATGCTTTATCGCGTCTATTTATGTCGTATATGTTCCTTTGTACTTCCTTTATTTCAGCAATCTCTCCCGCTCTGAAGGGGGAAGTGAGTACTCAAGACGGGACAACACAAGTCATTTGAAGAGTACAACCATTGTGATGGGATCCCTGGATTTAAAAGTTCTCGTAATCCATCCTATCATTTTTCTGGCTGACGCAATATTGGTTTGGTTATGCTCCCTAAACGTTAGGTCGTCGGACATCACTATTCCCAAATACTTTAAATGCTGCTTTCCTACTATGGGCACATTGGATTGTGTTTTGTACCCTGTATTATCCTCAGTGTGAGGAACTTTGCAGCGAAGATAGAGAATAGTGAGGTTACCTTCGCTTGTGAGTAATAATAGACTGCTTAGGAGGATTGAGGTGAACTTGAAGTGAATATAAGGCGAATATAAAATCCAGATAGAATTCGCAACAAAGGATTCGTGCTGGACATATAATTTCAGAAATTGTGTGGGAGAGAAATACTTGGGCAGCAGAACTGTGGCTTGGTGGAACCTCTACCAATTACCACCAGGAGGCCTGGTCGACGACCGGGCCGCGGGGACGCTAAGCCCCGGAAGCACCTCAAGGTATTAGCGTCATATGTTAGGGTGGTGGTTGTGATCATTGCTCTCGCTGCTCACCCTCTGTCCGTCTCCCATCTTGAGGTCAATAGATTTAGATTTTTGATTCAGGTAAAAGTACATACATTGAGTTACATAATGTTGGACTTAAAGATGGAGATAGTACATACAATACCTAGAGCCACTATAATAATAATAATAATAATAATTTTTATTTAGGCAAAGGTACATACATAAAGAGATTTTACAAAGTTTGTTGGCTTTATAGATAAGAGCTAGTACATACAATGCCTAAAGCCACTATTACGCAAAGCGTTTCGGGCAGATAGAGATACTAGTATGCATAGCATTTTGGGCAAATAGAGATCTCCCTTATTGACAACTTGATTTACATTCTCCAGAAAGAGGAAAGGCAAAGGGTGACATGATTATAAAATATGTAAATGGGTGAAAGGGTGTAATATATGGGATACATAAAATGTATCTCAAAATAGAACACGAAATATTGGATATAAACTGGATGGGTTTAGATTTAGGAAAGACCAGGGTAAATACCAGTTTTGCAATAGAGTTTGTATGTTTGTGGGACATGTTACCGGGTAATAGCCCAGAGATCGCTTGATTGTTTTAAGCGCAGGCTAGACACAAGAGTCTGGGTTGTGGGGGGGGGGACCGTCTCTATGAGCCAATAGGTGTTCTGCAGCTTCCTTTATTCTTATGTTCTAGTATATAACATGTACATATAACTTGTACATATATATATATATATATATATATATATATATATATATATATATATATATATATATATATATATATATATATATATACATTGGGCAGATACTTCATGATTAATGATTTTTATGACACCTTTTGCTTGATCACACAACCCTATCCCTCCCCTCTGCTAGCCTCACCGCCACACCATCCTTGCATCCACTATATCCTGCTCCTCCCCCCTTTCCCACCTCCCCCAGCCCACATGCCTCTCCCCCTCCCTCTCCCCACTCCCCCTCCCCTTTGTCAACACTCACAGAGCCTCTCTCCTACCACCTTAGCCCCCCGAGATCCTCCCCCCTACCCCCCCCACCCCCACCCCACCGGCTTGAGCGGGACTTCCACTTGGCAGTGGCTGCCACAGCTCTGGGGGGCGGGCCCTAGCAACAGGCAGCAGCAGCAGCCGCCGCCTGGTCAAACACGCACTAGCCCCGTCCCGGCCCACTACCTCACTCACCTGCCATGATAAAGATATGATAACCCAGAAAAGTTCATCACCACACCACCTTTGTTGGGGGGGGGGGGGCGCCACGCTACAACCTCTCGTTGGGGGGGGGGGGGGGGGCGTGTTGTGGAGGTTGGGGGGTTGGAGGTGTGTTTAGGGGCGAGGGGGGGTTGGAGATGTGTTTAGGGGGGGGGTTGGAGGTGGAGAGGACATTGTGGGTGATGGGGGGGGGGATGGTGTTGGGGTAAGAGGGGGGGGAGGATTGCAGGCACGTGGACAGTTTGTGGGTACTGAGTTAAATACAGCTTGCCACCCCCCCCCTCTCTCCTCCCCCCACCACTGACTGGCTGGCCCAACTTTTCATGGCCCACCTCTGTTGGGCCACCCCCCCTGTGTCGGCACCCCCCCCCTGTGTCGGCACCCCCCCCTGTGTCGGCACCCCCCCCTGTGTCGGCACCCCCCCTGTGTCAGCACCCCCCCCCTGTGTCGGCACCCCCCCCCCTGTGTCGGCACCCCCCCCTGTGTCGGCACCCCCCTGTGTCGGCACCCCCCCCCTGTGTCGGCACCCCCCCCCCTGTGTCGGCACCCCCCCCCCTGTGTCGGCACCCCCCCCCCTGTGTCGGCACCCCCCCCCCCTGTGTCGGGCCACCCCTGTGTCGGGCCATCCATAACTGACCCTTGCAGTCCAGCACCTGAATGATTTATCCTTAATTAAAAAAAAAAGTGGTTATGGTAATGATGATGATAGCTCTGAGGTGTTGGTGGTAGTAGTAGTAGTAGTAGTAGTAGTACTGGAGAAGTGGTTTTTGTTAGTTGCAGTGGTGGTGATTAACATTGGTGGTTGGAAGGTACTAGTGCTTGTTTTAACTTATTTGTGTACTGAGAATGTGCATACGCTCTTGAGCTCCGCCTCACAAGGAACCCAGTTAGTTGTCCTGTCTCCGATCATTGGTCATAGCAACATATACAGCTGTGGCGTACTGGAGTTAGACTCTGTGACTTCCTCCATCTCACTCCATCCGCACGCTTAATAAATACGGTCTCTGGTGAGCTTACGGTATGCGGTGTCCAGGTGTGTCGTTGGCATCTATGGGAGAGTCGGGTGTGTGCGCCGCCGTCCCACATCCTGTGTGTCAGTGATTATCATGTGTTATGGCCAGGTCGCTCCTGATCATATCATTCTAATGCCAGGTGTTAGTGCCAACCTCTCGTCCTCATGTGTGTTGTGGAGCACAGTTGTGTGTGGGCAGCTTTAACGTCAGCTTAATGTCCGAGCTGCTCGGAATGATTTTTTTTTTTTTTTGGTCCGCCTTCCTGGATGATTTTCTCAAATTTGTCAGCTTACGGTTGAGGTTATCGTGGTTGTATATGGTTGTGGTGATGGACTTGGTGTGGCGCGGCGGGGTACCTCCCTTCCTTCCTTGTGTTGTGATGTGGGAGATGTAGGGAGCCGGTCCGCCGAGCGCAGGAAGCCGGTCGAAAGACCCATAAGACCCGTAAATGTGGGTCGAAAGACCCATATTTACAGAATGTGGATTTATATGATTTACGGAATTCCTCGTGTTATTTCACTTTGACTTCTCGCCACTTGGGCTGGACGGTAGAGCGTCATGCAGGTCAGCGTTCAATGCCCGACCGTCCAAGTGGTTGGGCACCATTCCTTCCCCCCCGTTCCATTCCAAATCCTTATCCTGACCTCCCCCCCCCCCCTTCCAAGTGCTATATAGTCGTAATGGTTTGGTGCTTTTCCCTTGATAATTCCCTCCCTCCCTCTGACTTCTCTCACAGTGAAAAATTAGTTTTACGTCAGTTAGGTACTCACATGCCAAGTATAATACTCATGCCGGATTGTCTTATTTATATAATACCGTCTTGCAGGGACTGCCAAAGTCTTTCTGCCAATACTGTAGAATTATTTTGTACTGTTTATGCAGTATTTGCCTCCACTAAAACTATATTCTTTGAGACGTTTATTTTCTCAAGTCGTCTCGAGAGAGATGCCTTCCTGCGGTCTCTAATGTCTTGGAAGGTCTACATGTCAGTCGTGCTGGCCTGTAGTTTAATGTTTCCTACCTGTTTCCAGTGTTGAATACTAGATGAGGTACCCGGCTTTGCCCAGGTCTCTTTCCTTCCCCCCCCCACCCTCTTCTACGTTCTCTCTTCCCCTCTCCTCTGTACTCCTCCATCCCCCCCTCTCTATCCTCTCTCCTCATCTACCTTCCTCAATCCCTCCTCCTTCCACACTCCCTTTTTTTTACCAGGACTAAATTTCATTAGGGCTGTCGAATTAACACGGAGTGAAACTGTAAGTAAGAGCTGTTATCCTACCTCAGAAAAACATCTGAAGCCTAGAGATTCATTATTTCTGTCAGAAAATATATTACAAAGCACAAAACACTGTGAAAATTCTATGGGAAAATACATATCCGATTTCAACATTCGTTAAAATCACAGGGGTCCCCCATAGATGCTGACATTTCTTGAAGGGTGGGACTGGGTCCGACCCTGACTGGAGTATGTCACTCATACCCAGACGTATCATCTGGGAAAGTTGGGTAAGGCTAACATAAAGGGTCTGCCCATCTCTACTTTGGACAGACAGGCATTCCGTTTTATACATATGGATTGGTGTCAAATTCACTTGAAGTGAGCAATAGTTGCAACAAGAGCTTACGAGCTCACTGTAGCCCGTGCTACATGGAAATTTTGTTCCGAGTAGCTGAATCTAAAACTGATGTGAATCTAAATCAAAGATGTGAGGTTCCTGCAATGGTATCTCTCACTGATGGTTACCACCCATCTCCTCCACCCTGACTACGGGCTCACCATAGCCCGTGCTACTGGGAACTTGTTCCAAGTAGCTGAATCTATAACAACAAACACCCTGAGAGAGAGAGACATCACCAGGCGAGGGTACAGGAGGTCCTGGAGTAAATTTAAGACCTGCGTGGCCTAACGCACCGGCCCTGAGACACGGACCGCGGGTTATTCTCATGCTCTCCCGCCCAATGCAACAGCTGTTTCAGGAATTTTCAGCGATTTGTCAATTTCACTTTGGCACCTGTTATTTATATTGGCTGCGTGCCCCGCCCCGAGGAAGCCACAACACTGGGGGAACTCAAGGAGACTGAGAGAAGCATGCGACGTCAAGGCTTCCTCGGCTTTATTAAGAACAATTGTCTTCCACTCCAGTTGTTCTTCTCACCACCGTATTGATCTGGGGGGTGTCAGTTGTTTCAGTAGAAGAACATTGGGGGAAAATATTTTAATTTATATTTGAAACTTTCCTCAGTACGTGCTGCTTCTGTATCTCTTTATTTCACAAGTACAATAACGAACATTCTTATGCACACAGATCTTTATTATTTTTTTTCAAGTGAACAGACTTCACCGATGTATATTACATGTTGTAATCATGTCCCATCTCATCCATTTCTCTTGCTCTCTTCTAGATTTTAATCCGAGTTCTTATACGTAAAAGATATTTGTAGACTTTATCAGATGCTCACGGGCTGCTTCCTGGGGGTGGAGGTCTGGTCGAGGACCGGGCCGCGGGGACACTAAAAAAAAAAAAACAATAGCCCCGAAATCATCTCATCTCAAGATGTCTCAGTGCGTTTGGGTTCCGTGCTGGTGCTCAGTATTCTAGGACTGGTCTAATGCACACTCTGTACAGTATTTTGAAAGATTCCTTGTTTAAGTTCTTGAACGCTATCTGAATAATGGTTTTCCATTGATACATTGGGAGATAGGCGGAGAAGTTTGGCGACTGGATTATCCAGCTTTTAGTCTTTGTTAATTGTTGGTTGTTGCTCATGACTCACGACTGATTGTATGCGAACTCTTCTTCAGCCGCGCTTCCCTCTCTTCCTCTGTTCGAATCGCCTACCACAATGCTTCACCCACGTACTCCAAACACACATAAATGCCACCAGACCCGCAGCACATATCCCAAGCCTAACTGTACACATATTTAGAGTATACTTTAATATTAAAAAAAAAATGTGTTTGGCTACAAAGTATGACAGTATGACAATGGAAGTATCGTTAGGCTCTGCTACAGTGTGGGACGAGCATACCCCTGAGGGCGGGGTGCATTTATATGGTGTTTGTAATTCACAAACAAAAGGGCTGCTGAGTTAACGAGCGTGCCTGGTCAATATGCTGAGGGTGGGCTTACACCCACCCTCCCTACCCACCCACCCTCCCTGCCCACCCACCCACGCAGGTGGTGCTCGGCCCAGCTGGAATAAACACATCCTGGTGCCAGCTTCCTCCTGCCTAGCTGCAGAATCCTACGTTGTCCAGTTTAGTCCGCAACAGGCATGGTCGTGCAGTTGCAATGGTAACCAGCTCATATACCCTTTTTTTTAGCGTATTTATAAATTCAACAAATAGATACTGATGTAATTTTCGTTACAGACGTTCATACAAATAATAATATTCACAAAGAAATCACAATGGCGTGATATATCAGTGACAAAATCATTCATTCTGGTGATTCTCCCACAGAACCCTCCCACCCCCCTCCCAATGAATTCAGTGGAGTTCCGGGTTGGTGGTGTTTGGTGGTGTGGTGGGCGAGGGGGTTGGGGCAGGTGTCTGGGACTCACCAGGACGCTGGTTCAAGTCATCCCATTGCGTCAGAAGGATTTTATCATTAATCACATTGTTACTGATACAATTATAGTCTGATTAAAGCAGGGATACAAAAGAAGTATAGACATTGTCTTGTTGTTATTTTGGTAATTATATTGAGCATTGTTTAATTTATATTATTATACCAATTACATTAAGATCTGCTAAAAAATATACAAAATATTTTTGTGTAAATGTATTAAACTATTTAAACTGTTTATTTTAATAACAATTAAGATTTGTTTGACAAAGTTTGAGAAACAGTGTTGAGAGGAGCAGCCTTTTTGTGATTGCAGGAGTTGAGCTCTGGCTCTTTGGTCCCTCTTCTCAACTGTCAATCAACTGGTGTACAGGTTCCTGAGCCTACTGGGCTCTATCATATCTACACTTGAAACTGTATATGGAGTCAGCCTCCACCACATCACTTCCTAATGCATTCCATTTGTCTACTACTCTGACACTGAAAAAATTCTTTCTAACGTCTCTATGGCTCATTTGGGCACTCAATTTCCACCTGTGTCCCCTAGTGCGTGTGCCCCTTGTGTTAAATAGTCTGTCTTTATCTACCCTATCAATTCCTCTGAGAATCTTGTATGTGGTGATCATGTCCCCGCTAATTCTTCTGTCTCCCAGTGACGTGAGGTTTAATTCCTGTAGCCCGTTGTGTGTGTGTGTGTATGTGTGTGTGTGTGTGTGTGTGTGTGTGTGTGTGTGTGTGTGTGTGTGTGTGTGTGTGTGTGTGTGTGTGTGTGTGTGTGTGTGTGTGGGAGAGCATGTGGCTATCACATGCCAGTATTCCTGGCACCTGAGGCATCAGACAGGTTCCGCGGTGAATACCCGATGGTTGAGAGAGACCCCCCCCCCCCCCCCCCCGCTGCCCAACCTTCACTCGGGGGGCCGGATTTCCCTCATTACACTGGAAGATGACTGCGTTGCGTTGCTAGGGTCTGATCCTCTCCTACTGTGCCTGGTCACTTTGGCTTTGTTGCGCTTACCGGACGATCCGCGTTGTCTCGCTTTCCTCCTAGAGTTGTTTTAACGACGAGTTTGTAACTGTTTTGATAATTTAAGGTTTTCGAGCGTTTCTTCGGCTGGCTGGGCTTTTGTTGTGAAAAAAATGAGTGTTCTTTTGAGTTTGTGGCGTATGGTTAAGTTGCCGCTGGTGTTCTCCAGTGTTCCAGGAACGTGTTGCGTAGCTTTGTTCTTCTGGGAAGGTGAGTCTAGCATGTTGCTGCTAGGTCTTCCTTTCACTCTTTGGATCTTTTGCTTATTTCTCGGTGGCGAGGTCCAGGCTCTTGAATCTCTTTCCTGACTCATGGCACGAAACTGCTCGAGTCTGTAATCTTGTTTTTGGCTATTTGTCGTGTTTTATTTGATGCATTGTTGATCATTTTGGGCTCTTTTGGGGCAGATATTTGCTCTACCGGCAGGTGATGGCAGGTTTGCAATGTTGTCAGCTACAGTATACGACGTTATCACTTGGTATTATGCTTGATGAAGCCGGAAGTCACATGTTAGGTCTCTCGTAAATGCTATTATTGTGTCCACTGTTTTCCTGGGGCTACCTAGGACCAGAGAGACACTTAAATCTAGGGTCACACTGAGAGCCTGAGATTAGACACGCGTCTCTGGTCTGAACTGTGGTGATGTCTCGCTTGGTTCTTCGGCCACGTGTATATTCAGAGCGTGCAGAGATCCTTTACTGCTAGAATCCACTCAGTAAAACATCTAAATTACTGGGACCGACTAAAGAGCCTAAATCTGTACTCCCTTGAGCGCAGGCGAGAGAGATACATAATCATTTGCACGTGGAAAATAATTGAGGGGCTGGTCCCAACCCTGCACACAGAAATAACATCACATGAGACCAGGAGGCATGGCAGGATGTGCAGAATACCCCCGTTGAAAAGCAGAGGTGCAACAGGTACTCTGAGAGAGAACTCAAGGTATATTGTAGAGGTCTGAGGTGAAGCTTGTCAGTTTGTACACCATCTCTGCACAATATGTTGGATGCTTGTGTGTTGCGCGAGGTATTGAACTTTACCATTGTCGACATTGAGCTTTGTAAAGTGAACTTATGTCAGCTGCAAAACCTTTGGTCAGACTTTTGTCGTAACTTTCCTGCAGAAGTACAATATTTATACTGCCTGTGGACAGTCTTTAGGTAGACTTGTGGTAGCGCTCTTGTGCGAGACACTCTACAGTGTTGAGAATTTTATGTGGTGTGTGTGTGTGTGTGTGTGTGTGTGTGTGTGTGTGTGTGTGTGTGTGTGTGTGTGTGTGTGTGTGTGTGTGTACTCACCTATTTGTGCTTGCGGGGGTTGAGCTTTAGCTCTTTGGTCCCGCTTCTCAACTGTCAATCAACTGTGTGCGCGCGCGCGTGTGTGCATGTGTGTGTGTGTGTGTGTGTGTGTGTGTGTGTGTGTGTGTGTGTGTGTGTGTGTGTGTGTGTGTGTGTGTGTGTGTGTGCTGCTGTCATGTCTTGGCGAGTATTGTCAGTGTTGCAGATGAAGACGGTGTTGTGGATAGTGGACGTACACTTGGGGGTGTCAGCTGTCTGGGTCTGCATGTATCACAGTGACCTGCCTGTACTTCTCTCCTGCGTCTCATTCACGTAATTCCCGTTTGTCAGGGGCGAGAAACGTGTATTTTATCTATCCCTGTCCCACTGAGCATGCCCTGTCCCTGGAGCATATCCGTGTCCCTGGAGCATATCCCTGAGTATATCCCTGTCCCTGGAGCATATCCCTGTCCCTAGAGCATATCCCTGTCCCTGGAGCATATCCCTGTCCCTGGAGCGTATCCCTGAGCATATCCCTGTCCCTGGAGCATACCTGGAGAAGGTATCGAGAGTTGTTCTGCTCCACGAGGGAGCCTGTCGGCCGAGCGGACTGAGCTGGACTTGTGATCCTGTGGTCCTGGGTTCGACCCCAGGCGCCGGCGAGAAACAATGGGCAGAGTTTCTTTCACCCTATGCCCCTGTTACCTAGTAGTAAAATAGGTACCTGGGGTGTTAGTCAGCTGTCACGGGCTGCTTCCTGGGGGTGGAGGCCTGGTCGAGGACCGGGCCGCGGGGACACTAAAGCCCCGAAATCATCTCAAGATAACCAAGATAACGAGCCACGGTAGTTGGCCCAAGTCAACTACTGACCTCCCTAGGATGCTAACAAACAGTTGCCTAACTCCCGGTGTATCTATTTACAGCTAAGTGAAGAAAGGCATCAGGTGAAAGGAAAGATACCCAACCTGTTTTGGTTGTTTTAGATTCAGCTACTCGGAAGCAAACGTTGCAAGCAACACGGGCTATGGCGAGCCCGTCGTACTCACCTAGCACAGGAGATGGGCTTAGTGCCCAAGCGTTTCTGTCCTGTCCGGGGACTTGAATCTAGGTCCCTCGGTTGTGATTCGAGGACGTAGGTCACAGGATCCATGACGTTGGGGGGGGATGTGCACCTTCAAGTCCTCCATCTTCTTTAATATCTTAAGACCTTGTGCTGTACTAATCAATAGTTTTGTCAAACTAATAGTCCCTCTAATGGCATGGTTAGGTCGCTGCCGTCATTGGTCCTGTAGGTGTGGTTTTGTCTTGCTGTAATTACTATAGTTGCTCCTTGTGAGTGTGTACTGGTGCATTGTGTCGTCTTCAAGATGGACCGCTGTGTTCTGTCGTGGGCACACCGCTGTGTTCTGTCGTCGCCTCACCGCTGTTCTTGGCGGCGTGACTTCCAGCATGTGGCGCTGGACTTGCCGGCTGCGGCTTGACGGTAGACTTGGCCTGTACCTGCTTAGTCTGGCAGGGGGGTGGGGGGGAGGTGGACTGTGTGTTCTCGGGTGTGTCCTTGTTGCCCAAGATGGTGTGAGAATGATGTGTCCTCTCTCTGTCTCCCATGATCTCCCCTCCCTCCTTCCTTCCCTCCTTCCCTCTCCCTATTATCTCGATTGATTGATTGATGAAGATTAAGCCACCCATAAGGCGGCACGGGCATGAATAGCCCGT
Source organism: Procambarus clarkii (assembly GCF_040958095.1). NCBI lineage: Eukaryota > Metazoa > Arthropoda > Malacostraca > Decapoda > Cambaridae > Procambarus > Procambarus clarkii. The sequence goes on from NC_091193.1 coordinate 17,569,153, forward strand.
AAGTGGTGGCCCTTTTGAACCATTGCCAGTATCATTAGATGATGCTGGAGATCTGTGGAGGTGTGACTGCAGACCTGCGTGACGGGAGATGTCTCCCGTGCCTATTATCTCATTCTCTCCCTCTATATATCGCTTCCCTCCTCTCCCTTCCCTCCCCCCCTCTCCCTAATATCTCTCTCCCGCTCCCTCATTCATTCCTCTTATCTCACGTTAAATATTCCCCTTCCGTTCTGTAACACAGGTCTCGTGGGCTAGTATGTTGTTACTTGTGTTGGTACCACGACCTTTTTTGGACGTATGTGAAGCCCGTAGGTAGGGGGGGGAGGAGGCAGAGATGGGATGGCCTGGTGTGATGGGGGTTTAGCTGACTGTGCTTGCCGGGGGTTGAGCTCTGCTCTTTTGCCCCGCCTCTCAACTGTTACTAACTACTATTTTTTTTAACCCCCCTCCCCAGGAAGATGCCCGTAGCAGCTGTCTAACTCCCTGGTACCTATTTACTGCTAGGTAACAGGCGTATCAGAGTTAAGGAAACTGTGTGTACTCACCTAATTGTACTCACCTAATTGTGCTTGCGGGGGTTGAGCTCTGGCTCTTTGGTCCCGCCTCTCTACCGTCAATCAACTGGTGTACAGATTCCTGAGCCTACTGGGCTCTATCATATCTACATTTGAAACTGTGTATGGAGTCAGCCTCCACCACATCACTTCCAAATGCATTCCATTTACTAACTACTCTTGACACTGAAAAAGTTCTTTCTAATGTCTCTGTGGCTCATTTGGGTACTCAGCTTCCACCTGTTCCCCCTTGTTCGCGTCCCTCCAGTGTTGAATAGTTCATCCTTGTTTACCCGGTCGATTCCCCTGAGGATTTTGTAGGTTGTGATCATGTCCCCCCTTACTCTTCTGTCTTCCAGTGTCGTAAGGTGCATTTCCCGCAGCCTTTCCTCATAACTCATGCCTCTTAGTTCTGGGACTAGTCTAGTAGCATACCTTTGGACTTTTTCCAGCTTCGTCTTGTGCTTGACAAGGTACGGGCTCCATGCTGGGGCCGCATACTCCAGGATTGGTCTTACATATGTTGTGTACAAGATTCTGAATAATTCCTTACACAGGTTCCTGAACGCCGTTCTGATGTTAGCCAGCCTCGCATATGCCGCAGACGTTATTCTCTTTATGTGGGCTCTTCTCTTTGTGTGTGTGTGTGTGTGTGTACTCACCTATATGTACTCACCTATATGTGCTTGCAGGATCGAGCATTGACTCTTGGATCCCGCCTTTCTAGCTATCGGTTGTTTACAGCAATGACTCCTGTCCCATTTCCCTATCATACCTAGTTTTAAAAGTATGAATAGTATTTGCTTCCACAACCTGTTCCCCAAGTGCATTCCATTTTTCTACTACTCTCACGCTAAAAGAAAACTTCCTAACATCTCTGTGACTCATCTGAGTTTCCAGTTTCCACCCATGTCCCCTCGTTCTGTTATTATTACGTGTGAACATTTCATCTATTTCCACTTTGTCAATTCCCCTGAGTATTTTATATGTCCCTATCATATCTCCTCTCTCCCTTCTTTTCTCTAGTGTCGTAAGGTTCAGTTCCTTCAGCCGCTCTTCATATCCCATCCCTCGTAGCTCTGGGACAAGCCTCGTCGCAAACCTTTGAACCTTCTCCAGTTTCTTTATGTGTTTCTTCAGGTGGGGGCTCCATGATGGCGCGGCATACTCTAAGACGGGTCTCACGTAGGCAGTGTAAAGCGCCCTAAAAGCTTCCTCATTTAGGTTTCTGAATGAAGTTCTAATTTTCGCCAGTGTAGAGTACGCTGCTGTCGTTATCCTATTTATATGTGCCTCAGGAGTTAGATTAGGTGTCACATCCACTCCCAGGTCTCTTTCTCGAATCGTTACAGGTAGGCTGTTCCCCTTCATTGTGTACTGTCCCTTTGGTCTCCTGTCACCTGATCCCATTTCCATAACTTTACATTTACTGGTGTTAAACTCCAGTAGCCATTTCCCTGACCATCTCTGCAGCCTGTTTAAGTCCTCTTGGAGGATCCTACAATCCTCGTCTGTCACAACTCTTCTCATTAATTTTGCGTCATCTGCAAACATTGACATGTATGATTCCACTCCTGTAAACATATCATTTACGTAAATTAGAAAGAGGATTGGTCCCAGCACCGATCCTTGAGGTACTCCACTTGTTACTGTTCGCCAGTCCGACTTTTCGCCCCTTACCATTACCCTCTGGCTCCTTCCTGTTAGGTAGTTCTTCACCCATACTAGGGCCTTTCCGCTTACTCCTGCCTGCCTCTCAAGTTTGTATAGCAGTCTCATGTGCGGTACCGTATCAAAGGCCTTTTGGCAGTCAAGAAATATGCAGTCTGCCCAGCCTTCTCTGTCCTGCCTTATCCTTGTTACTTTATCATAGAATTCTAAAAGGTTTGTTAGGCATGATTTCCCTGTCCAGAACCCATGTTGGTGCTTGTTTACAAACCCAATGCTCTCCAGGTGCTCAACAAGTCTTAGCCTAATTATTCTTTCAAGAATTTTGCAGGGGATGCTTGTCAGTGATACGGGTCTGTAGTTAAGTGCCTCCTCCCTATCACCCTTTTTGAAAAAGGGTGATAGGACACACACACCCTTTTTGTGTGTGTGTGTGTGTGTGTGTGTGTGTGTGTGTGTGTGTGTGTGTGTGTGTGTGTGTGTGTGTGTGTGAGAGAGAGAGTGTGTGTGTGTGTGTGTGTCCTGACCTTGGTAGTTGGCCCTGAGCTGTACCCAGTGTAAAAGCTGGAACGCTTAACAGTTTAATACACACCCCCTCATAAATAGTCGTCCTCCCCCGCCACAGTAACGCGATAAACAAGATGGCGCTGGTGTTCTTGGCACTCTCCCACTCACCGCTGGGGCCTTACCTGCTGGTGGGTGTAGGGAGAGCCACCTCCTTGCCCTGCTGGTTGATCTGCCTCCTCAACCAGGCTGTTGGTGCTTGCATCTTGCAGGTGACGTATGGACCATAGCCCATCATCGCCAGGCGGAGATGGTCCAGCGTGTAGCACCCGACGGGTGGAAACCCTGGCAGGTAGCCTGTATTTACCTGAATTAACTTGACGGCCACCATCTCTGGTAGCCACGATAGGGGACAGGGAGCCAGCGGGGGACTCGACAGAGGGGGCTCGACGCTGTGTTGCATACTGTATATAGCATTTTGAAAACGTTCTTGTATTCAAGTTCAAGTAAGTTTATTGAGACAAGTAAAAAAAAAAATACATCTCAAAGGGATAGAGTAGCTTAGGCTATTTCTACCCCCCATTCTTGTATTGGTCCGTGATGGGTGTCCTGATGCTTGCCAGTCTAGCATAATGCTGCCGATGTGAGGCCATGTTATGTGCGCCTCGGGAGATGGGCTCGGGGTTGTGTCCGCTCCGAAATCCTTTTGTTTCAGTGACCTTAGCAAGTTTCTGCTTTTCATCGTGTATTGTTGCTCTGGCCTCCTTTCTCCTGTTCCTATTGACATGACCACACTTAGCGCATTCGTGGATCCATGTGCAGAAGTTGTCCCAGTCTCTCTGGAGGCTGGCGACGGTCCCGCTTGTCATCACTCTGCTCATCAACTGTGTGTCGTCAGCAAAGAGTGAAACAAATGAGTCTTGTTGTAGGAACAACGTTGGGACATCTTTAAGAGAAAACTAGATCATTTTCTTCAAGAGGTGCCGGACCAACCGGGCTGTGGTGTGGATATTTGTTTTGGTGGATATGTAGGCCTGTGGGGCCGCTCCAAGCAACAACAGCCTGGTAGACCAAACTCTCACAAGTTAAGCCTGGCCTCGGGCCCGGGCTTGGGGAGTAGAACTCCCAAGCTTCAAGCAGGTATCAGCTACGACATTTATGAATGTCAGGAATACCACCACAACCAATAGTACCACAACCATCAGAACAACAACCCACTACCATCACCACCACGACCACCATCACCACCCACCATCACCAACCACCCACCACCACTACCAACCACCCACCACCAACCACCACCAACCACCCACCACTACCAACCACCACCAACCACCCACCCACCACCACCACCACCCACCACCCACCACCCACCACCACCACCACCACCACCACCCACCAACACCACCGCCACCACCACCACCACCACCACCTCCACCACTACCAACCACCACCAACCACCACCAACCACCACCAACCACCACCAACCACCACCAACCACCACCACGACCCCCACCACCACCACGACCCCCACCAACACCAGAAATGTTGTGCGTGTACGGGATAGTTACGCCAGTCGCCACCCACCCGGTAGAACCTTGGACGGTGGAGAGGCGGGTGTTAGGGGGGGGATGGGGGCTCTGGCGCCAACTGTGTGAAATACCCCTCTTCCCCATCCCTATCCCTTCACTCTGATTTCCTGGTGCCACCCGCTCCCATTCATGCCTGGAGCTTCAATCATTATTAAAGCTTCATTCGTTATTAAAGCGTCATTCATGCCTGGAGCTTCATTCATTACTACAGCTTCATTCATTATTAAAGCGTCATTCATGCCTGGAGCTTCATTCATTACTACAGCTTCATTCATTATTAAAGCGTCATTCATGCCTGGAGCTTCAATCATTATTACAGCTTCATTCATTATTAAAGCGTCATTCATGCCTGGAGCTTCATTCATTATTTAAAGCGTGATTCATGCCTGGAGCTTCATTCATTATTAAAGAGCGTCATTCATGCCTGGAGCTTCACTCATCACCCACCTTCCTAAGTTACTGCCATAATAGTAATGATAGTGTCAGGGGTAGTAGCGGGGGACTAGGGTGGGGGTGTTGAGGGGGCACTAGGGTGGGGGTGTTGAGGGGGCACTAGGATGGGGGTGTTGATGGGGCACTAGGATGGGGGTGTTGATGGGGGGACTATGGTGGGGGTGTTGATGGGGGGACTATGGTGGGGGTGTTGAGAGGGGGACTAGGGTGTGGGGTGTTGAGGGGGCACTAGGATGGGGGAACGGGAAGGGCTCAGCTAGGGTGAGAGACGCGGCGACAGTGTGAATGAATGTGGACAACGGTGAATGACTCTGGAATTGGAAGTGGAGGAAGACTAGGAACACGGAGGTCACCAAGGGGGAACATAAATACAACTTTCCAGCGTCAACAACGAGTAGGAAGAGGATAAGAAAAAGAGGAGGATAAGAAAGAGAAGGAGAAAGAAGAGGAGGCGTATGAGCGGGAGAAAACAGAAGTTATGTGGGGTAAGTAAATGCCGTCTTTGTATGACCCAGTACATTACAATTTATGAATATGTGTTTGGGAGTGTGGCGGAGGGCGGATGAATATGGCGCGAGGATAGGCTGCCTCTACCCAGCAGGGTCTCCAGGGTGTAAATGATAGAGCTCAAACATCAACCGGGGCTTTACCAACTATACATTGGCTCTGACGCCTCGTTGGGGGTCAAATGACGCTGTTTAAACTATTTATGTGGCCCCAAGACTGCGTTTTGTACGTGGCTTCCGTTTTGATATTTTAATTTTTTTCCGTAGCACAGGAGCTGGAACTTATCTTCATTAAATAACGTATTATTTTATGTAGCACATTGAAAGACCTGATTTACATCTGATTGGAGGTTTGCTGTCAACATCCAGTCTGAGCGAGAACTCAGAGGCCCGAGACTTGAACACGCTTCCCCTACACATCAGGGGTATAACTGGCCGACCCCTGACAGTGTTCAAGTGAACACTGTATCAGTGAACTTAATAAACACCTCCAAAGAATACCTGATTAACCAGACTGTGATCCATACGTCAGGCTGCGAGCATTCGCGTTCAACAGCCCTGTATAACCAGTCCAGCAAGGAGTAGGCTGGCCGAGGACCGGGCCGCGGGGACTTTGAGCCCCGAAATCATTGCAAGGTAACCGCAAGGTAAGGTGTTGAGAGAAGAACGAGAACTGTGTAATCGTATGAGACGAGAAATACTTCTCAAGTTTACGGAAACTGTTCTTGTGGTTCATTCCGCCGGTTGTGAATGTGATGCTTGGGGAAGGTGGTCTAGGCGTACTGGTGAGGGAGCTTCTTGAGGTTATCTTGAGATGATTTCGGGGCTTTAGTGTCCCCGCGGCCCGGTCCTCGACCAGGCCTCCACCCCCAGGAAGCAGCCCGTGACAGCTGACTAACACCCAGGTACCTATCTTACTGCTAGGTTACAGGGGCACAGGGTGAAAGAAACTCTGTCCATTGTTTCTCGCCGGCGCCTGGGATCGAACCCAGGATCACAAGTCCAGTGTGCTGTCCGCTCGGCCGACCGGCTCCCTCTGCAGGAAGCAGGGTAGTGCCCTCCTAATGACCATGATTTCATGCTAATTGCCCTCACGTATGACCATAGGGTAATGGGACCTCGCCTTCCCAAGCGTGGAACCATTTCTCTGTTGGGGTGTGCTCAACCTTCCTCTTTATGGGACTTGCTCTAAAGAAATAATGCTGAATTTCTTTTTGTTTTTTTTAAATGATTTCGGCGTGTACGAAACTTGTTCTTATTACTAAGGCATTTGTATCGGTAGACTTGGTCCGGGATGATGCACTGCTCCCAGCAAAAAAATAATCTCAGCCTTCCACCTGCCTAACGCTTGACAATTTGTGGGTCCTTCAACCCGAACAAAAGTTTTGTTTTGTGTGTTTACTGCTCAGAATTAATAAAATGATAACAATTACATTGCAAGAAAAAAAAATGAGATGAGAGAGATTAGTAAGTGTTTACTGCGGGAATAAACGCAATTGTGTGTGTGTGTGTGTGTTTACTAGTTGTTTACTAGTTGTGTTTTGCGGGGGTTGAGCTTTGCTCTTTCGGCCCGCCTCTCAACTGTCAATCAACTGTTTACTAACTACTTTTTTTTTTCTCCCACACCACACACACACACCCCAGGAAGCAGCCCGTGACAGCTGACTAACTCCCAGGTACCTATTTACTGCTAGGTAACAGGGGCACTTAGGGTGAAAGAAACTTTGCCCATTTGTTTCTTCCTCGTGCGGGAATCGAACCCGCGCCACAGAATTACGAGTCCTGCGCGCTATCCACCAGGCTACGAGGCCCCAACCTCGTAGTGTGTACTCACCTATATGTACTCACCTATATGTGCTTGCAGGATCGAGCATTGACTCTTGGATCCCGCCTTTCGAGCATCGGTTGTTTACAGCAATGACTCCTGTCCCATTTCCCTATCATACCTGGTTTTAAAATTATGAATAGTTTGCTTCCACAACCTGTTCCTGAAGTGCATTCCATTTTCCCACTACTCTCACGCTAAAAGAAAACTTCCTAACATCTCTGTGACTCATCTGAGTTTCCAGCTTCCATCCATGTCCTCTCGTTCTGTTACTATTCCGTGTGAACATTTCGTCTATGTCCACTCTGTCAATTCCTCTGAGTATCTTATACGTTCCTATCATGTCCCCCCTCTCCCTTCTTCTTTCTAGTGTCGTAAGGCACAGTTCCCTCAGGCGCTCTTCATACCCCATCCCTCGTAGCTCTGGGACGAGTCTCGTTGCAAACCTCTGAACCTTTTCCAGTTTCATTATATGCTTCTTCAGATGGGGACTCCATGATGAGGCGGCATACTCTAAGACTGGCCTTACGTAGGCAGTGTAAAGCGCCCTAAATGCCTCCTTACTTAGGTTTCTGAATGATGTTCTAACTTTTGCCAGTGTAGAGTACGCTGCTGTCGTTATCCTATTAATATGTGCCTCAGGAGATAGATTAGGTGTTACGTCCACCCCCAGGTCTCTTTCACGCGTCGTTACAGGTAGGCTGTTCCCCTTCATTGTGTACTGTCCCTTTGGTCTCCTATCTCCTAGTCCCATTTCCATAACTTTACATTTGCTCGTGTTGAATTTTAGTAGCCATTTCTCTGACCATCTCTGCAATCTGTTCAGGTCCTCTTGGAGGATCCTGCAATCCTCATCTGTCACAACTCTTCTCATCAACTTTGCGTGTGTGTGTGTGTGTGTTACTTGATACTAGTGAAGTCGGTGTGGTGCTCGGGGGGGGAGTGAGAGTGCTGGTGGTTGGAACAGGTGTCCGTAAATAAATCCACAAGGGGCCGTGATGAGGGTTCGAACTTACGTGCAGGATGATCCCAGACGCGCCTTAATCGCGTCGCGGGATCACGGCCCTTGTGGATTTATTCATTTGCTATGTCACGTTATTGTAATTTCTATATGTATAGGTGTCCGTATTTACTGTTTCTACCTATAAGATCGACTACTTTGCTCTTGGACTCCGTCCTAACTACAGCGATTGTCAAATGTACTGACTCCAGACACATATAATCGATCTAATCTACTATTTATTTTTCTAACACGTCCTTAGGATGCAGCCCACAGCAGCTGTCTAACTGCCAGGTACCTATTTTACTGCTAGGTGAATAGAGGCTTCAGGTGAAAGAAATGGCCCAATTGTTTCTGCCTCTGTGTGACTTTGCCATTACCGTGCTGTGTGTGGTGGTGTGGCCGTGGTGTTACCCTCCTGATAACACTAAAATATTGGTCTTAATAAAAAGTTAAGAATAGCTGAGACCTGACGACCCGTGACATTCAACCGTGAAGGTCGTGAGCTTGTGGGAGGTGGGGGTGCTGCTCCTCCTGCTGCTGCTGCTGCTCCTGCTCCTTCTGCTCCTGCTGCTCCTGCTCCTGCTCCTGCTGCTCCTGCTGCTCCTGATAGATTGTTCAGGCAAGGTACGAGGGCTCAGGCCTGCAGATGGCTCTGGAGTTCCTCTGTACCTATTGTGATTGTAGACACACTAGGTAATATGTATAACACTGTCAAACCAATTCATAATATAACCCGTTTCAAGAGCCTGGTTTTTTAAATGTACAGATATATAATAACAACTCTTAAGAATGAAGAGTATTGCCTTGTTATAAAATAATGTGGCTTTTATATTACCGGGGAAGGGATAGGATGAGGGTAGGATGACGAGTGATTGAGCTGTCGCCATTATAGCGTGTTTAGTGGGAAGGGGGGGGGGGAGTAACTGGGAGCCTGGAAGGGATGGCGTGGGGGCCCCCCTGGCGCCAGTCTTTCCTGGTGAAGGGGCCCTCCTAGACAGCCGTCGTCAGTGGGGCCCTCCCAGACAGCCGTCGTCAGTGGGGCCCTCCCAGACAGCCGTCGTCAGTGGGGCCCTCCCAGACAGCCGTCGTCAGTGGGGCCCTCCCAGACAGCCGTCGTCAGTGGGGCCCTCCCAGACAGCCGTCGTCAGTGGGGCCCTCCCAGACAGCCGTCGTCGGGGTCCTCCCAGACAGCCGTCATCAGTGGGGCCCTCCCAGACAGCCGTCATCAGTGGGGCCCTCCCAGACAGCCGTCGTCGGGGCCCTCCCAGACAGCCGTCATCAGTGGGGCCCTCCCAGACAGCCGTCGTCGGGGCCCTCCCAGACAGCCGTCATCAGTGGGGCCCTCCCAAACAGCCGTCGTCAGTGGGGCCCTCCCAGACAGCCGTCGTCGGGGCCCTCCCAGACAGCCGTCATCAGTGGGGCCCTCCCAGACAGCCGTCATCAGTGGGGCCCTCCCAGACAGCCGTCATCAGTGGGGCCCTCCCAGACAGCCGTCATCAGTGGGGCCTCTTGTACATTTCCAGCAGATTCAACTGGGTCCTCCTACCCCGCGCTGCCTCAACGCTCCGCCAGCAGGCAACAGTGGCCTCTGCGACTGGCTGCACAGGGGTCATGTTAGCCTGTCAAGGAAGGAAACTTATCCACATAGGTATTAATAAATGTAAAAAAACAACGGGTCCGGCCTTCAAATATTTTATGGGGTGTAAGGGATAAAAATATCCCATCTCAAGGATATATGCAGGATGAAGTTTGTTTAATAGAGGCGAGATGGTTGCTAGACTGTGGTGGGTGGGGGGGGGGGGGGGGGGTGTATAGTATGCCTATAGGGCCCAACTGTTAGCTCTTGGGCCCCGCCTTTCTAAGCTGTCAGTTGTCTATGCATGTAATTATCAAAAGAAGCCGCCAGACCGGGAAGATCGATTCTCTAATGTACTGATTTTCTGCCTATTTTATCTACTATATATTTCTCTCTTAAACATAAATACTTATATACAAAACATACATATATACATACATAATATTTCCCCCAGGACGCGGCTTACAGCAACGAACCCAGGTACCTGTTTGCTGTTAAGTGAATAGAAATATCAGGTACAAGAAAATGTAATTATTCTTGCATCGGCCGGAATTCGAACCCGGGTTCCTGGTTTATGAAAAATCACTCGGCCACGAGACGTACGTTCGTACGTGCGTGCGTGCGTGCGTGCGTGCGTGCGTGCGTGCTACCACCCATCCAGTTAGTGTTCAGCTGATTGTGTTTGTAGAGATAGTGACGATTATCTTATCCTGCAGCACCCAACCTGCCAGGTCTACCACCTGCCAGGTCTACCACCTGCCAGGTCTACCACCTGCCAGGTCTACCACCTGCCAGGTCTACCACCTGCCAGGTCTACCACCTGCCAGGTCTACCACCTGCCAGGTCTACCACCTGCCAGGTCTACCACCCGCCAGGTCTACCACCCGCCAGGTCTACCACCCGCCAGGTCTACCACCCGCCAGGTCTACCACCCGCCAGGTCTACCACCCGCCAGGTCTACCACCCGCCAGGCCTACCACCCGCCAGGCCTACCACCCGCCAGGCCTACCACCCGCCAGGCCTACCACCCGCCGGATCTACCACCCGCCGGATCTACCACCCGCCAGGTCTACCACCCGCCAGGTCTACCACCCGCCAGGTCTACCACCCGCCAGATCTACCACCCGCCAGATCTACCACCCGCCAGGTCTACCACCCGCCAGGTCTACCACCCGCCAGGTCTACCACCCGTCAGGTCTACCACCCGTCAGGTCTACCACCCGTCAGGTCTACCACCCATCAGGTCTACCACCCGTCAGATCTACCACCCGTCAGATCTACCACCCGTCAAGCCTACCACCCGCCAGGTCTACCACCCGTCACGTGTAGTACACAATATTATTTCTTAATTTCCTTCGTCGTGATGATCATTTGCGCATGTCGCATCTACGCATCGTAACGCAGCGCAACGCAGCGCACGTGTATTGAGGCCAGAGAACCCACACCAAGGATAGCAAATTGCCGGACTAGCCCGGCTGGTGTGTGTGCGTGTGTGTGTGTGTGTGTGTGTGTGTGTGTGTGTGTGTGTGTGTGTGTGTGTGTGTGTGTGTGTGTGTGTGTGTGTGTGTGTGTGTGTGTGTGTGTAAATTGGCATAGGAGGCGTATGCACAAAGAAGTGTGCATGCGTTTGTGGAATCCCAGTCGTTCTGCTAAATTCTCGTAATGTAAAGAAGTTTTATAAATATTAAAACAGGTGTTTTCTTTATCGTTGATGAAGGGGTGCGAGTGATGGAGGGCGATAAGCGGTGGAATATTGGGTCTGGGCTCCCTGGTAGGTAGGTAGGTTGGCAGGTGTTGAAGAGGTCACTGACGAAGGGAGGCAGGTGTTCAAGGAGGTCACTGACCAAAGGTGGCAGGTGTTCAAGGAGGTCACTGACCAAAGGTGGCAGGTGTTCAAGGAGGTCACTGACCAAAGGTGGCAGGTGTTCAAGGAGGTCACTGACCAAAGGTGGCAGGTGTTCAAGGAGGTCGCTGACCAAAGGTGGCAGGTGTTCAAGGAGGTCACTGACCAAAGGTGGCAGGTGTTCAAGGAGGTCACTGACCAAAGGTGGCAGGTGTTCAAGGAGGTCACTGACCAAAGGTGGCAGGTGTTCAAGGAGGTCACTGACCAAAGGTGGCAGGTGTTCAAGGAGGTCACTGACCAAAGGTGGCAGGTGTTGAAGAGGTCACTGACCAAAGGAGGCAGGTGTTGAAGAGGTCACTGACCAAAGGTGGCAGGTGTTCAAGGAGGTCACTGACCAAAGGTGGCAGGTGTTCAAGGAGGTCACTGACCAAAGGTGGCAGGTGTTCAAGGAGGTCACTGACCAAAGGTGGCAGGTGTTCAAGGAGGTCACTGACCAAAGGTGGCAGGTGTTCAAGGAGGTCACTGACCAAAGGTGGCAGGTGTTCAAGGAGGTCACTGACCAAAGGTGGCAGGTGTTCAAGGTCACTGACCAAAGGTGGCAGGTGTTCAAGGAGGTCGCTGACCAAAGGTGGCAGGTGTTCAAGGAGGTCGCTGACCAAAGGTGGCAGGTGTTCAAGGAGGTCACTGACCAAAGGTGGCAGGTGTTCAAGGAGGTCACTGACCAAAGGTGGCAGGTGTTCAAGGAGGTCACTGACCAAAGGTGGCAGGTGTTCAAGGAGGTCACTGACCAAAGGTGGCAGGTGTTCAAGGAGGTCACTGACCAAAGGTGGCAGGTGTTCAAGGAGGTCACTGACCAAAGGTGGCAGGTGTTCAAGGAGGTCACTGACCAAAGGTGGCAGGTGTTCAAGGAGGTCACTGACCAAAGGTGGCAGGTGTTCAAGGAGGTCACTGACCAAAGGTGGCAGGTGTTCAAGGAGGTCACTGACCAAAGGTGGCAGGTGTTCAAGGAGGTCACTGACCAAAGGTAGCAGGTGTTCAAGGAGGTCACTGACCAAAGGTGGCAGGTGGTGAACATGGCTTAAGAAGCAAGGTAGCCAAGCCCAGCTGGCAGAGAACAAGGTTTTGGCTGGCTGAAGGCATTGTTTACACCCCATTAGAAGACAGGTGGGGCGGGGAGGGCAAGAGGTGCGTGCGGCCTCCACCACGACATGAGGGCAACTGACTTGGCCTCACACGAGAGATAACACTGGCACTCAGGGCGAGAGGAAGCATCGGTGTTAATAGTTATGATCTGTTTACATCTGAAACGTTTATGTACGGATAGTACAAAGAGGAGGTTATCTTGAGGTTATCTTGATGATTTCGGGGCTTAGTGTCCCCGCGACCCGGTCCTCGACCAGGCCTCCACTCCCAGGAAGCAGCCCGTAGCAGCTGTCTAACTCCCAGGTACTTATTTAACCTCAGGATTACGAATCCGAAGCGCTGTCCACCCAGCTGTCAGGCGCCCTTAGCTTAAGCAAATTTAAAAATTCGTTGGCGAATCATCTGTTGTACAATGTGACTTGTCTCGCAATATTAGACATCCACCAGTCTCAGGAGACTATGGAGTTGCGCTCTGGTTGTCGGTCTGGAGTGGCCTCTCCAGGGCGCAAAGCCAGGGTAGGTTGATTCGGGGGAGAAGCTGTTACCCAAGCAGCAGGTCCCCTCCCCTTCTCCACGGCACCGAAAGTCTCCAATGGAAAGGCAAATGCCAATACGATTGGTTCCAGCGCCGTCGCAGGAACTGAGAGCTCCGGAGTTGATCTCGAAGTTAGTGAAAGAAGACACAGGGACTCGCAGAAAGCATTTATTAAAAACTGTAATTGTTATAATCAGGTTAGGATATCATTTATTGTGCAAGGTAACTGCAGATAACGTCTTATCTCTCTTATCTCCCTACTGCAATTATAAACTCAGTGAATATGAGTAAGGACTCACTCCTCGACTTTATATTTTGTAATGCCGACGATTTCAGACGAAATGACATGATATATGTCGAATCTTTGTAAATATTTCATTCACTCGAGGACATTAGAACATAAGAACCTAGTCGACCCAACGTTTGTTAGTGTAGGCTAGTAGTCTCGACCTCCTAGTCGACCCAACGTTTGTTAATGTAAGCTAGTAGTCTCGACCTCCTAGTCGACCCAACGTTTGTTAATGTAGGCTAGTAGTCTCGACCTCCTAGTCGACCCAACGTTTGTTAGTGTAGGCTAGTAGTCTCGACCTCCTAGTCGACCCAACGTTTGTTAGTGTAGGCTAGAAGTCTCGACCTCCTAGTCGACCCAACGTTTGTTAGTGTAGGCTAGTAGTCTCGACCTCCTAGTCGACCCAACGTTTGTTAGTGTAGGCTAGTAGTCTCGACCTCCTATTCGACCCAACGTTTGTTAGTGTAGGCTAGTAGTCTCGACCTCCTAGTCGACCCAACGTTTGTTAGTGTAGGCTAGTAGTCTCGACCTCCTAGTCGACCCAACGTTTGCTAGTGTAGGCTAGTAGTCTCGACCTCCTAGTCGACCCAACGTTTGCTAGTGTAGGCTAGTAGTCTCGACCTCCTAGTCGACCCAACGTTTGCTAGTGTAGGCTAGTAGTCTCGACCCGATCCATGCATGAATTACCATCTTAAAAGATGAGTTTGTAAAAGTTTGTAAATAAAAATATTCACGTTCCTCTCTGTTCCTCGTCCCGATGTCATTCAGATATCTTTGGTCCCAAAGGTAAATATAGCTAATTTATCCTCTCTTATCCCTCGTAATCCGGACTAATTAAGCGGAGCCTAAATAGTCCGAATTAAGAGAAGTGCCAACTGTGCGAGCAGAGGAATCATTCGCTGGAGCAGTTTGGTCGCTGGCAGAGACTCGCTGCCCGTGCACTATATGTGCTGTTTTCAGTAAATATAATAAGACTAATGCGAACAAGCCTGAATGATCCCCAGGACTATATGCAACTGAAAACTCACACCATAATAAGACTAATTAGCAAAGGGTGGCATCATCTTCACTGTAATTAGACCTAATTGAATAACGCAGATTATGCAAAATTGTAAATTGTAAATTAATAAAGATGTATAATAGTATACAGCTGTTGTAAAATATTCTACAGCAGCTGTATAGTACTGTTCGTGCCCTTGTAGCTTGTATTATCGGCAACAAGTACATTGTTAGCTTTCAATTGTGTGCAATGTTGGCGAGTGTGTGTGGTGGCACTCCCCTTCCCCACACCTGACGTGCCCACACCTGACCTGAAAGTACGTTTATTGCTTGACTATGTCCTCCAGGTACGGGCTCACCATAGCCCGTGCTACTGGAACTTATTGTTCGGAGTAGCGAATCTTAAACAACAACAACCTCCTCCAGGTACCGGGCTGTTACGGGCTATTCATGCCCGTGCCACCCCTTGGGTGGCTTAATCTTTATCAATCATCCAAGTGCCCATGTTTATAGTCCTGTGTTAAGTGTGGTCATGACGGGGGCTCCTTGCGTCATGGTAGTATGAATGAATGTCACTAGGCTGTAATAATGAGATTAACCAGAATGGGAATGGTAAAACCCAGGGCATTATACAACATTATACAATGCATTATACACGCTCGGGTGCACGCATGCTCACGCGCAGAACGAGGGGTCAAGGATGGAAACTGGAGACGCAAATGAGTCGGAAACGTCAGAAAGAACTCTTTAAGTGGTAGAGCCGTTAATAAAGTGGGATTAGGTTAGGCGTAGAAGTTAATGCGATTCAAAGTTTCAAATGTAAATGCGTGACAAATGAGTCACGGGATTAATCTAGGGACGTTCAGAAGGTGGGGCTTAGGAGTCTAGCTCGACCCGGCAAGCACATCTAGGTGAACACACACACACACAACCTGGTATGTGTTTTTTTTCATCCTGATGCATCTGTTCACCTAGCAGTAAATAGGTGTAAATACCTGGGAGTTACACACGAAGCAGCCCGTAGCAGCTGTGTGTGTGTGTGTGTGTGTGTGTGTGTGTGTGTGTGTGTGTGTGTGTGTGTGTGTGTGTGTGTGTGTGTGTGTGTGTGTGTGTGTGAAAAACCAGTTGAGAGGCGGGGCGAAAGAGTCAGAGCTCAACCCCCGCAAGCACAACTAGGTGAATACACTCACTCACTCACTCAGGATGCCGACCCTAGGTGTTGGGACACTAACTGCAACAGGAAATAGCTTATATCAGCGCTAGAGGACGACTGACGCGACTTCTAGGTACGCCCGTTAAGATCCTTTCATTAACTTTGGCAAGTTGATTGTTTATTAAGGTTTAAAAAAAATGACGCTGTCGCAGATGTTGTATACTGTTTGCCGCATCTGTCGCCCTCACACCTGTCACAGTCGCTGGCTACATTGGCAGCCTCGCCGTAGTTTGCTGCGACGAATTCTATAAACCCTACTGAAGACTTTGGAGAGTTTTTCAAAGGTGTTCCAGTAACGACGGTTTAAACCATTCATAGGGTAGGTGTTGATCACTTGAGGTATATAAGGGGGGTGTTAGTGTGTCCTTTTAGAGTGGCCTGTGCCCTCGATCTCTTCCCAATCTGCTCCTCGTCAAGTCGGCGGACCCAATGCCCCTCCGTTCACCTCCTCGACCAGTCGTCGGGCCCTCCAGTTACTTCATTCTCTGGCGGCTGACGTGGAAACCCCAAGCGGATACAATGCTGTCGAAGGTTACGAGAGCATAGACTCAGGGAGGAGGTTTTCCCACATTAATACACCGTGTTGGGGGGGTACTGCTGCAGCTGGCCCACGGTCATCTTACTGCCCCCTTGATAGCCTGATTCTTCCTTCTCTAACAAATATACAGTTATCTTCTCATGAAACAAGGCACTGGCTTAACCTCTCCATGGGATAGATTGCCGTTCTTGTCGTTTAAACTTTCTTCGAATGTGACACTTAAAAATTTGATTGACTGACCGCTGACATGATTGATTTGATTGTTGACGCCGGAGGGGGCTAGTTTATTGTGCGCCTCATACCCATCTTGTGAGCGGTAGTGCAAAAACGTTACGGAGGGCACAAAAGGTCTTTATCAGACCTCAGACTATTACATTGACAATTATATCTGTCCTGTACACCTTATAATTATAATGTCAGCTAGTTCCAGAGAATGTTCCATTTCGATAGCTATGTATTTACAGTTAATCATTATACATTAATGGTAAGTCTTATCGGTAATACATAATTGTTTGAGCTATGGAAATATTACAGGGTCAAAGGAGAGCTACTATTTGTTATTAGTCTTCACAATACACTACTGCTTCTTAATCTCATATGTAGTTTATCTACTGGAAACAAAATATGGATACAGTGAAAGGATTTCAGATATTTTATCCTTAGTAATAAGATGATTTGCCATTTTATACAACGTGAGTTTAGATTTATCTCTAAATGGTTCAATTTTATTACAATCTAAGATATAATGTTCGAGTGAGACCTTGTCTTTGTCCGTACACTTTACTTCATCTAGATCCCTACACAAGCCTAACTGCCAGAGATATTTGATGTGCTGATGTGCTGCTACACAGCACAGTAGTCTGCTGCTGTGCTGCTATTCGAGCTGTGACAACGTCTGTTAGTCTGCTGATTTTGTCACTCGCCCCATACACATGTTTTACTTCACACATTTCAATGTGATGAACAATGGACCTGCTAGTTCCAGTTTGCACTGTTCTAGTTTTTTCAAACTCACCCAAGAGTTCTCATCTAATGACACTTTTAAGGGACCTATTCTTATATTGAGATAACTCAAGATTCCATTCAACATTGTCTTTATTTACTGCAACCTTAGCAAGGGCGTCAACTTTATCATGTTCCTGCAGGCCAATGTGAGAAGGAATCCACAACATTTAGATATTTACCTCCTTATTAAGTATGCTTGTATATATGTGTATGTCTGGTTTCGGAGCACATTATTATTTGATTTAAATCTATTTGATGCTAGCAGTGAGGAAAGGGAGACAGAAATAATTAAGCTGTCTACTTCAGAGTTGTCAATAATTTTGAGTGCTACGCTGTATGGCACAAATCCTGACTCGCCAAACTGCCCTCGGGATTGCTTCTCTCCGCCAACTCGTTGCTAACTCTCTCAGCGGTGTATCCATCACTGTGGTTGATGTGGCAACTTCTCCCCGTGTTCCAGTCCACTGTGGTACGACACTCGCTTCTCGTCTCTCCTTTACTTATATTCACCAGCGAGCTGTATTGTATTTTCACGTTTATCAACTCGTATGCAGATCACTCCTCTTGTTTGTCGTCCAGCTGTACTTCGTCTGACCTCAATTTCATCTTTATGATGAGCACTTACAGTGTAGTCAGCTTCATTGATGATGGAACTGTGTCCTATGCCAGCATTTGCTGGAAGTCTTATCTTGTCCAGCAGTCATATTAATGTCTTAAAACATTACAATTGCTTCAGACTTGTTCTGAAACTCGCTTATTTTTGCGAATGGCACAGTGCCTATGAAAAACTCTGTAAATAGTCCGAGTTATTACAGACTCGAGTGTTTTGCAAATTGAAAACTGTATCGAGGAGTCTTAAGTGATTGTGGACAAAAGTATTGGTGGTGGAGAGAGGAGGAGATTGTGCGGGTGAAAAGTGAGGGATGCGCTGGAAGTTATCGATCATTGGACCACAAGATGAGATGGTTTTCGCCTGTTGGAGGAATGGGTGGTGGTGGTGGCCTGGGGGAGGAGAGTGTATGCAAGAGCATTTTTTAAGAGTAAGAGGAAGCGGACAGGACGAGCAACCAACAGTGTACTGTAAGAGACACTCCTGGGTGGACGCAGTGTGTGTAAGGAGCAAGGAAACTTATCAGGAGAAACAATAACGTGGCTAAAGTAAGTTGACCAGACAACACACTAGAAGGTGAAGGGACGACGACGTTTCGGTCCGTCCTGGACCATTCTCAAGTCGATTGTGATCGACTTGTGATCGAATCGACTTGAGAATGGTCCAGGACGGACCGAAACGTCGTCGTCCCTTCACCTTCTAGTGTGTGGTCTAGTCAACTATCAGGAGAAAGCGCCAAGCCTTCTTTAACTATATTACCCACTGCTTTTTTATTTTTTCTGGGCTTGCGCCTTCCTACCCTAAGTACCCATGGAACGAGGTAATAATAATGTAATTATGACTTTAAAGACAAGGTAACTGGCGGCTGTGTCAGACAGCTTGGAGGTATTCACACATTCTGGGAAAAGAATCAGATCGTGGAGGCTGACCGCCCAGAAAGCTTCCTGGGAGCTTAGCGTAGGTTCCTGTGTTCAAACAAACAGCTCGTGGGTGTTACACTGTCATAGTGGGTTAGCAGTCTCTGGCGGTGATTACCTCGCCTTCTAAGGTGCTCCTTCCTGCTTATGAGGCCAGCAGGTGAAGGTCTCGACGATGAACACCCCAGCCTGCTATCACCCCCCTCCCTCCTTCCTTCCCCTCCTGCCTCTCTCCCCCTCCTGCCTCCCTCTCCCTCCCTCCTGCCTCCCTCCCACTCCCTCCTTCCTCCCTCCCACTCCCTCCTTCCTCCCTCCCACTCCCTCCTTCCTACCTCCTGCCTCCCTCCCACTCCCTCCTTCCTACCTCCCTCCCCTCCCTCATCTCCCCCGGTCGCCCACTTTCCTCTCATCTACCTGTTGTTGTTATTTTAGATTTAGCTACTCAGAACGAAATGTCCACGAATCACGGTCTATGGTGAGCCCGTAAACTCATCTACCCCTTCGCCCCCCTTATGTACCCCCCCCCTCCTCTCCAAATTAAATTTCCCCTTGATTTCCCATCGTGGCGTCCCAGCGTACCCTCTCAACTCAGACATTGGCTTCGCACAGCCAAAAGTACCAGAGGGGGGGGGAGGTTACCAAGCAGAACACCCCACTAGTACCAGAGGGGGAGGGTACCAGAGGGGGGGAGGGATACCAAAGGGGGAGGGGGGGGGGTGTTAGGTTACCGAGCAGAGTACACACACTCAGGTATGCCAGTAGCAGCAGCAGCAGCTGGAGCACAAGAGCTGGAGTGCGGCGGGAGGCTGGCAGCGGCGCGAAGCAGTAAATACTGTACCCCGAATATATTTGTTTATTCTGTTTTGCCGCTGTAAGGAGACCCACTGACCCCCCCCCCCCCCCCCCCCCGCCCCTCCCTCACCCGCACCGTAGTGACCTCTAGTGCTGCCCACCTGGACACATTCATCTATCCATTTTCTATCCAGACCAACAATTATTAACCTGGCTGACTAACATTATCCATTTGATACCTTTCCTCGTTTTCCACTGAAATCGTTTCGATATCTTAACTATATATCACAGGAACCGGCTCTTTGGTCCCGCCTCTCAACTGTCAATCAACTGGTGTACAGATTCCTGAGCCTACTGGGCTCTATCATATCTACATTTGAAACTGTGTATGGAGTCAGCCTCCACCACATCACTACCTAATGCATTCCATCTGTTAACTACTCTGACACTGAAAAAGTTCCTTCTTACGTCCCTGTGGCTCATGTGGGTACTCAGTTTCCACCTGTGTGTGTGTGTGTGTGTGTGTGTGTGTGTGTGTGTGTGTGTGTGTGTGTGTGTGTGTGTGTGTGTGTGTGTGTGTGTGTGTCTCTCTCTCTCTCTCTCTCTCTCTCTCTCTCTCTCTCTCTCTCTCTCTCTCTCTCTCTCTCTCTCTCTCTTCTCTCTCTCTCTCTCTCTCTCTCTCTCTCTCTCTCTCTCTCTCTCTCTCTCTCTCTCTCTCTCTCTCTCTCTCTCTTCCCCCCCCTCTCCCCCCCCCTCTCTCCCCCCCCTCCCCCCGTTATCCTATCCGCTCAGCATCATAATCAAAACTAGTAGAATTCTTTACAACTTCCATACACCGAAGTCTTCACTCCCCTCCCCGAACACCACCACAATAACGCTATGCATTCGCTATACAAGCCTATACTTCACTGCCTCTACTCACCTCGCTACCTACACTGTAGTCATTATACCCGTGTGTGTGTATACTCATCACACCCCGTGTACCCGTAGGTGTGCAGCGCTCACCTGGTGAAGCTTGCATCACAGTGTGTGTAGAGAGACAAGGTGTCTGGGTACCAACAGGTAATGGCGTAGTTCGATCGTCCTCTTCTCTCTCTCTCCCCCTGGTGGACTTGGCTCCCCTCTTGCCCGCCCTCTCTCCCTCCCTCCCTCTCCCTCCCCCCCTCTCTCCCTCTCCCCTCTCTCCCTCTCCCCTCTCTCCCTCCCCCTCTCTCCCTCCCCCCTCTCTCCCTCCCCCCTCTCTCCCTCCCCCCTCTCTCCCTCCCCCCTCTCTCCCTCCCCCCTCTCTCCCTCCCCCCCTCTCTCCCTCCCCCTCTCTCCCTCCCCCCTCTCTCCCCCCCCCCTCTCTCTCCCTCACCGCTCCTACCTTCTCTCTCACCCGAGTCAAAGCCTAAACAGCAGGGAGATACAGAATGTAACGATTAGACAAGTAACAGTCGTGGAAGAGGGGGCCGTACTCTCCCATTTGGGCAGCGGGGGTCTTGTGGTACTTTATGCTTCAGGTGGTGGAGTGAGTGAGGTTACGGGCTCACCATAGCCCGTGCTACATGGACATTTCGTTTTGAGTAGCTAAATCTAAAATTAACAATGAGTGAGTGAGTGCAGGCACCTGGCTACACCTGCAGTGCACCACCTGTGGCTTCTCCATACCTGTGGCTTCTCCATACCTGTGGCTTCTCCATACCTGTGGCTTCTTCCACACCTGTGGCTCCTGGCTTTAGTCACATTATCGTAGAGCGTAAACATGAGATGGAACATGTAATGATGATGATTGATAGACTCACTGATGGTCAGTGAAAACAACACAGCCACTGTAACATTAGCAATACAATCTGTGGTGTGAATTATGAGACCTTCAAGACAAGCAATGTGACTTTTAATGATTTTGAATTCTTACAAGCACTTGTGCTGTCTTGTGTTAAATACCCCCCCACCTCGGTGTTCATATAGCCCAAGGAGGCAGGCTCGATGTCCCAAACTAGAAGATATATATATATATATATATAGAGAGAGAGAGAGAGAGAGAGAGAGAGAGAGAGAGAGAGAGAGAGAGAGAGAGAGAGAGAGAGCGGGGGAAAGCGCCAAGTCATTACGACTGTATAGCACTTGGAAGGGGGTTAGGATAAGGATTTTGGGATGGGACGGGGATGCGGGAACGGAAGTGTCCAACCACTTGGATGGTCGAGGATTGAACGCCGACCTGCATGAAGAAAGACCGTCGCTCTACGGTCCAGCCCAAGTGGTTGGACTTATATATAGAGAGAGAGAAATCCTGTGTTTTAAATTTAAATTTTGCCCCGAGGGGCGAGTTTATTGGGCAGCGCCACTCATCTTGTGAGTGGACATAACGCCATAGCAGCATGTACAACACTCCCCAATAGGAAGAAAACCCGTTGGGTTGTTCATCCTGTCACTTGTACCCAGACACAGCTGGGACTTGCTTAACTGTCTCAAGTGAACAGCTCTTCAAACAAGAAGATTAACATCTGTCAACCCTTAAAAGCTTACGTTATCTTGCGGGTGCAAAATGGGGGAATCTTTTAAGAACAGTATCAATATTTGACCAAGAGTGTTTTCCTAACTCAAATAATGTGGGGCTTATTATTCTACACATATTTCTAATGTCCCTCAGGTGTTCACATTCACGCAGATAGTGGCCAAGGCGGATTTTAGTTAATAGCGGATCCACTTAAAGTGGATTTAAGGGTTTAAATCCACTTCGGGTGGAAGTGTCACCGGTCATGGCGGTGTTCTTTGCACAGCTTTAGTAATCGCCTAACAGTAGAGAGTATTTCAAGATCAGGCCCCGAGCCTGTACTGTGAGGTATACGTTTTATATAGGGCGAGATACACTTGGAGTGTGTGTGGTATATTTAGTTAAGAGTTTCGGGTGCTATAAGGAAGATTATAGAGGATGAGTAACACTTTAGAGTCCTAGACTCTTCAGCCTTGTCCCGCCCTACACTCCCGTGAGCTGCTCCACCCTGTTGCCACCCTGCCTCCACCCTCCCACCACTCTGCCCCCACTCTGCCTCCACCCTGCCACCACCCTACCTCCACCCTGCCTCCATCCTGCCTCCTCCATCCCCCCCCCCCCCACCCTGCGCCCCATCCTGCGCCCTTGAACAGTCTTACAGCTGATTGCTAATTGGTTGATTTGTGTAGTTTAAAATATTTGTTTTGTTTTTTGTAATATAATTTTTGAGGAAGTAAGGAGGTTGAGGTTGTAGGGGAAAGATGGTGAAGGGGAGGTGGGAGGGGGGTTGATGAGGTGCCAGATGGGTGATGAAGGGGGGGGGGGAGGGGGTTAGTAAGGTAGAGAGCCCAAAGAAGGGTAACGTGGAGGTGAATTTGACCTTAGTCATGTTGAGCTTCACAGGTTACGTTATAAGTGTCCCAGCATGAGATGTGGGGCTTAACCCCACCCCTCTCCAACCTCTTCCCCCCCCCACATCATCCCCGCCTCCCAACATCCCTACTCTTCCATCCCCCCACACTCCCTCCATCACCCCTCTCCCCACGCCCACAACCTTTCTCCCCACTGTTGAAATCCCTTCCCTTCACACCCCCAATGCTACCTCTTCCCGACCCCAATAATACCTCAACCCCCCTCCCTTACCCTTCCTCCCCCCACCCCTCTGCTCTCTCCACACACTACTGCTACCACTACCCCATCCCACACCCGAATGCTACCACCACACTCCACTACCACCACCACCTGTAAATACCTTCAGCAGTATTCGCCATAAAGGGTGGAGGAGAGGTCCCTGGCGGGTAGTTACCGAGGCGGGGTCGCCAGGTCTGGGCTCCCACTCTCTGCTGCCAGGGGAATGGAGGTTTTTGCTCGTTATGCCCCGCCTAAACCTTTTTACGCCTGGTACGGTTTTTTTTTTTTAAATCGACGTTCAAGATGTATTTGTTTTCGGGTGGAAGTGTCTTCGGGAGTTTCTTGTAGTGTAGTTTCTTGTAGCTCATTCCCCTCGCTTGGCGGCCGCACAGACACCGGGCTCTTCCTCTCCCTTCTGAGATTCATTTGATTTTCCATCTTCCGCCAATGTTATTACTTTCCTCTTGAGTTTAAATGTCTGTCCTTATCTACCTATTCTGTTTCCCACGGGTATTTTTCACGTAGTGATCATGTCCCTTCTGGCTTCTTCTCTCCTCTTAAAGTTATTAGAGCTAACATGTCCTCACAGTTCTGTCGTCTCAAGTTGTGTAATCGCCTTAATGTCCTCGCATAAATGGGCTTGTGAGCCCATTCTCGTTAGCAGAAGTTGGGTCTTTAATGGAGACATTCCCGAACCCTCCTGTTCCTTGTTCTATATTCTTTTGAAGCTGTTTATTGTATTGGGTGTTTCTGTACGTCCTTCTAGTACACTTAACGACATTCTGGTGACACACCTTCGTCTCAAGTTTTATCCATAGTCTTGATCTGCCTGGTATTATAACATCTTACATTATGGCCTCTTGATTTGTATTTGCTGTGAGACTGTGTGTTATTATGTCTCCTGCCCTGCTTGATACCTGCTTGATGGGGTTTGGGGAGTTGTTCTACTCCCCAAGCCCGGCCCGAGGCGAGGCTTGACTTGTGAGAGTTTGGTCCACCAGGCTGGTGCTTGGAGCGGCCCGAAGGCCTTAATCATGTCATGTTATCATGTCATGTTATCATGGTATCAGGTGGTATACTGGAGACGTGTCTCCTCTGTACCACCTGTTTGAAGTGAAGGACACTCCAACTCCCCTCAGCTGTGGTAAGGGGCCTTGGTGCAGGCCTCTGGACCTTTATCTACCTTAACTCTTCAGTTTTTTATTTGTGTGTTGAGGCTGAGACGGTATATTTGTGAATGGTCCTCGCCTGTGTCGTGGACGGTGCTTTGCACGTCTCCTTTCTCTGTTTCCTAAATTCTTCGAAACGTTGCACGTGTTGCTGGCTTTGCACATGTGTCCTTGAACACTTGTTGTCACGTTAGTTTCCAACTTTGCACTGTGTTGATATGATCATATTGCGTGCACACGCTCTCGCTCTACTAGAATAACACGTGGGATTTTGTTTTTTTGTAAGTAGAAAAATCTGTCTAGGTTTGCCGGCTCTGATTTCACTTTAAAGTGTGTGCACCTTGTTTGATATCCTGTATTAACGAGGCTTAAGTGTGAGTGAGTGTGTGTGTGTGTGTGTGTGTGTGTGTGTGTGTGTGTGTGTGTGTGTGTGTGTGTGTGTGTGTGTGTGTGTGTGTGTGTGTGTGTGTGTGAGAGAGAGAGAGAGAGAGAGAGAGAGAGAGAGAGAGAGAGAGAGAGAGAGAGAGAGAGAGAGAGAGAGAGAGAGAGAGTGAGAGAGTGAGAGAGTGAGAGAGTGAGTGAGTGAGTGAGTGAGTGAGTGAGTGAGTGAGTGAGTGAGTGAGTGAGTGAGTGAGTGAGAGAGTGAGTGAGTGAGTGAGTGAGTGAGTGAGTGAGTGAGTGAGTGAGTGAGTGAGTGAGTGAGTGAGTGAGTGAGTGAGTGAGTGAGTGAGTGAGTGAGTGAGTGAGTGAGTGAGTGAGTGAGTGAGTGAGTGAGTGAGTGAGTGAGTGAGTGAGTGAGTGAGTGAGTGAGTGAGTGAGTGAGTGAGTGAGTGAGTGAGTGAGTGAGTGAGTGAGTGAGTGAGTGAGTGAGTGAGTGAGTGAGTGAGTGAGTGAGTGAGTGAGTGAGTGAGTGAGTGAGTGAGTGAGTGAGTGAGTGAGTGAGTGAGTGAGTGAGTGAGTGAGTGAGTGAGTGAGTGAGTGAGTGAGTGAGTGAGTGAGTGAGTGAGAGAGTGAGAGAGTGAGAGAGTGAGTGAGTGAGTGAGTGAGTGAGTGAGAGAGTGAGAGAGTGAGTGAGTGAGTGAGTGAGTGAGTGAGTGAGTGAGTGAGTGAGTGAGTGAGTGAGTGAGTGAGTGAGTGAGTGAGTGAGTGAGTGAGTGAGTGAGTGAGAGAGAGAGAGGGGGGGAGGGAGGGAGGGAGGGAGAAGGGAGGGGTGACCGTACATAATTCAGTAAGGGGGCCTCGCGTGGTAGTTTTCATAATACTCTCTGTGGCCCATCATGCATGTTAATTCCGTATCTAAGCTTCTGACTACTTAACTACCTGGCCTCAGTGGCTCTATACAACGCTGCGTTTCAACCTCATTGAATCCCAGGTCATGATTATCTGTTAGTTGGTGTCGGGTAGCCAGCTGGTACTGTGTGTATGTATGTATATATATATATAATATACAGCGGGTGGTGGTGTTAGGGGACGGAGGTTAGGGCTCTTGAAGCCTGGGATGGACATGGACCTGCTAACACTTGGAACACGGATCCAACTCCTCCTAACAGGTGATTATGGTAGGTGGTTGTAAGTGGGGAAGTTGGTTGTAGTGGTAAGTGTGGTAGTTATTGGACAGGTTGTGGTGGGGGGAAGGGAGTGCAAGCGCTTACTTGAAAGTACTTACCTGACAGTGCCTACAGAGAAGTGAGGGCTAGATGTTCATGCTCCGCCTTCTTGCCTTGGTGTGTGTTGTGTTATATTTTAACTTTCTTGGCCACTCGTTAGGGTGAATTCCTCGCGTTTCTTCAATTCATCTGTGTTTCCAGTTAATACATGTACCATTTTGTCCTACTTTACCTCAATTTACCTAGTTGATGGGGTTCTGGGAGTTCTTCTACTCCCCAAGCCCGGCCCGAGGCCAAACTTGATTTATGAGAGTCTAGTCCACCAGGCTGTTGCTAGGAGCGGCCCGCAGGCCCACATACCCACCACAGCCCGGTTGGTCCGGCACTCCTTGGAGGAATAAATCTAGTTTCCTCTTGACCTCTTTGTCCATTCCTAGCGGACAATGAGACTGTCTTTGTCCATTTGGAATATTCCCCTCGGTATCCTGTATGCGGTTATCATATCTCATTTGTGCATTTTCTCTAGGGTTGTAAGGGTTTGGCCCCTTAACCTGTCCACCAAACTTATCCCGCCTTAGTTCTCACACTAATATTCAGGCAAACCTCTACACTTTCTCGAATTTAACTTTGTGTTTGACTAGATGTGTGAGTACCAGGCTGGCGCTGCATGTTCTAGTGTTGGTGTTACATAGGTAGTATAAATTATCTTGAAAGTGCTCTTGTTTAGGGTTTCGCCTGCCATTCTAATGTTTGCCAGCTTCCTATAAATATATATTACCCTCTTTATATATGCCTCTAGTGTCAATGTCGGAATTATATCGACGCCAAAGTCATTTTCTCTCAGATTCCTGTAGTTGATTTTCTTTATAGTGGAGATACCTTTTGGTCCCGTCTCCCTGGCCTGTCTTCATGGGAATTTATCAAGGTGGTGTTATTCTCTTTGGTCTTTGCATCCCTTTATTATCTTTGCGTCGTCTGTACAGCTCGCTCCCTCTGGAAGGTCACTCTTTCTAAGTGAGGAAGATCAATGGTTCCAGGAACGAGCTCTGGGGGACCTCACTTGCCGCATCTCTTCAGCTCGACACCACCTCTCCCACTGTGACCCTTTGTTTTCCGCCCGTTAGGTACTGTCTTCCTCAATTTACTATCTTTCCCATGTTAATCAAGCCTTCTTCCACATCTGTTACACAAGCCTTTGATGAGGAAGATTATAAAATATTTGCGTACGACCTTGTAATATAGGCTTCACACCTTGCATTTTCCCCCGTCGTAATATTGTGATCTTGTCAAAGTACCTGATCTGGCACAATTTTTCCCTTGTAAATCCGGATTGCCCTACCGTTGCAAGGTTATTATGGCGCCTGATAGCTGAGTGGACATCGCTTCGGATTCGTAATCCCGAGGTTCCGGGTTGGAGCCCCGACGGAGGCGGAAACAAATGGGCACAGTTTTTTCACCCTGATACCCCTGTTACCTACCAGTAAATACGCACCTGGGTGTTAGACAGCTGCTACGGGCTGCTTCCTGGGGGGGTGTAACAAAAAGGAGGCCTGGTCGAGGACCGGGCCGCGGGGACGCTAAGCCCCGAAATCATCTCAAGATAACCACGTCTCAACGCGGTAAAACACCTAAATTAATTTGAGACGGTTTCAAAGCACTCAAAGGTACTCCCTGGAGCGGAGTCGAGAGAGAGAGATCACATAATCTATACATGGAAGCCAGTTGAAGGTCAGAGTGTTAGTCTAGACATTCAGATAACTTGTTGGAGCACGAGAGAGATGAGAGAAGTGTGAAATGTTCCCAGTGAAGAGTAGAGTTTGCTGTAAGAACAGTCAGAGAACATGTATAAATCTCGAAGGCTACGACTAATCAACCTTCTTCCAGAAAATATTACTGGAACACACGTTGAAGTTTTCTAGAGGGAATTAGAGACATTTATCCAGGAAGTACCGGATCACCAGATCAACAGCCTGGTTGATCAGTCTAGCAACCAGGAGGCCTGGTCGACGACCGGGCCTCAGGGACGCTAAGCCCTGGAAGCACCTCAAGGTAAGATCACCGGTTGTGATATGTGGGGTCAGCTGCCAGCAACAGCCTTATGGATCAAACCACCAGCCTGGAGCCTGACTAGTGAAGTTGAACAACTACGGAACCGACGGCAGGTAAATATCAGTTTCACACACACCTAATTACCCCATAGATCTGCAGGCGTTGTCATTGATTATGTGTAGGTGAAGGTGCAAGTTAGTAGGGCCAGTGATATTATCCGCTCGAACAAGGGGACACAGGTGGAAACTGAGTACCCAAATGAGCCACAGGGACGTTAAAAAGAACTTTTTCAGAGTCAGAGTAGTTAACAGATGGAATGCATTAGGCAGTGATGTGGTGGAGGCTGACTCCATACACAGTTTCATATGTAGATACGATAGAGCCCAGTAGGCTCAGGAACCTGTACATCAATTGACTGACAGCTGAGAAGCGGGACCAAAGAGCCAGAGCTCAACCCCCGCAAGCACAACTAGGTGAGTACATACACACATACACATACATGTATATGATACACTCGCCTGGTGACAACACCAGGAGGACAGACTAGAAGCCAATCCATAACTGTTGGGAGCGGCTTGTCAACCGGCTGGCGGGGCGGGTCGGGTTTCAAGGAGAAACTAATTGGATAAGGCTGACAATGAGCCAGGGAAAGGGAAAAGTGCTCAGCTTGCTAACAGGCGCCAGTAGCCTCTACTCCTGTGTGTGTGTGTGTGTGTGTGTGTGTGTGTGTGTGTGTGTGTGTGTGTGTGTGTGTGTGTGTGTGTGTGTGTGTGTGTGTGTGTGTGTGTGTGTACTCACCTATATGTGCTTGCAGGATCGAGCATTGACTCTTGGATCCCGCCTTTCGAGCATCGGTTGTTTACAGCAATGACTCCTGTCCCATTTCCCTATCATACCTGGTTTTAAAATTATGAATAGTATTTGCTTCCACAACCTGTTCCTGAAGTGCATTCCATTTCCCCACTACTCTCACGCTAAAAGAAAACTTCCTAACATCTCTGTGACTCATCTGAGTTTCAAGCTTCCATCCATGTCCTCTCGTTCTGTTACTATTCCGTGTGAACATTTCGTCTATGTCCACTCTGTCAATTCCTCTGAGTATCTTATACGTTCCTATCATGTCCCCCCTCTCCCTTCTTCTTTCTAGTGTCGTAAGGCACAGTTCCCTCAGGCGCTCTTCATACCCCATCCCTCGTAGCTCTGGGACGAGTCTCGTTGCAAACCTCTGAACCTTTTCCAGTTTCATTATATGCTTCTTCAGATGGGGACTCCATGATGAGGCGGCATACTCTAAGACTGGCCTTACGTAGCCAGTGTAAAGCGCTGTGTGTGTGTGTGTGTGTGTGTGTGTGTGTGTGTGTGTGTGTGTGTGTGTGTGTGTGTGTGTGTGTGTGTACTCACCTATTTGTGCTTGCGGGGGTTGAGCTTTGGCTCTTTGGTCCCGCCTCTCAACTGTCAGTCAACTGGTGTACAGATTACTGAGCCTACTGGGGTCTATCATATCTACATTTAAAACTGTGTGTGGAGTCAGCCTCCACCACATCACTGCCTAATGTGTGTGTGTGTGTGTGTGTGTGTGTGTGTGTGTGTGTGTGTGTGTGTGTGTGTGTGTGTGTGTGTGTTGCGTGTGCTGATGGTGTGTTTTCCCTCTACTTTGGAATCCATATCTAGAGTCTACCTCCTCCACTTCTCTCTCGGACATGTCACCTCTTGATTACACCGGCCACCGACGTTCTCTCTAATGTCCCCTTGGCAATATCTGGCCGCTCGGCGTCCCTCAGGTCTCACACCTTCCTCCTGGTCCCACATGTATCGCCTAACCCTAGCCTCTCCTCTAGCCATGTCCTCTTCCCCGACTGTATGTCCCCCTCAAGGCCCTACAGCTTGGTACACGTGCCCCAGCGCCTATAGGCCTATCTCGTATCTGCTGTCAAACGATACTTGACAGCCAGCGTTGTATACTGTGTCACCTTCCCGCCCTCCTCCCCCCCCCCCTGCTCTTCCCCCCAGCAACAGGTTATTGATGGGTGTGACGTCATAATAGTGACGGTGTTACTATATTTGAATACCTGTACAGGTTTTGGTTGCTACTTGGACTCTCGGTGTTGCTGGCTGTTATCCGTCTGTATCTTGTTAATCCACACTTTAGGATTTACCTGGTGAGAACGGCAGCGTTACTGCACCTGTGTCGTCACAACCCTCCTCCCCCCCACCCCACCCCTTTGTCTCTCACTGTGCCCTGCTGCTGGTGTGACACACACACACACACACACACACACACACACACACACACACACACACACACACACACACTCACTCTCACTCTCACTCTCACTCTCACTCTCACTCTCACTCTCACTCTCTCTCTCTCTCTCTCTCTCTCTCTCTCTTTTCTTTTCCCCCCATCTCCCCCCCCCCCGCCACTGGTGGTTGGGCACCATTCTTCCCTCCCCCATCCTTTCCCAAGTCCTTAATTCTGACCCCTTCCCAGTGCTATATAGTCGTAATGGGTTGGCCCTTTCCCCTGATAGTTCCCTTCCCCCGTCCCTCCCCCCCTAAAAAAAATCGACCATTTTAATCAAAGGATTAGGTAAGGTGGAGGAAGAATTTTGACTATGTGCTGTTGGGCCACACAGCCTAGTCCCTGCAGGTTTACTTTTTGTTGCCGCTGAGTGACCTTGTTACACCGCTAAATATATTATACATACCAGTCACGCCGAAAATATTAACCTAAGCTTACAAAGGTTAAATGAATATCCTGTTTGTTCAGTGGCAGTGACCTCGTTGCTGCCTGCGTGCCAGAAATATTTACTCCAGTCAACTTAACAGCTGTTAAAGGCCTCCCTGGCCCTCCCCTCGCCCCACCTGAGGGCGTGGTGGCCACCAGGGGCACACACCCTCTCGCTAGGCTCTGCTCAAGTCATGGGTCCTGCCAAATGCTCCTTTCAGGTGTGTCCCTTTACATTTGAAATGGGGTTGGGGGGGGCCGCCGATCTCTGTACATGGGGTGGAGGTCGGCGCGTGCGGCCCTGTCTATGCCGGAACTCCTTGGTGTGTGTGTGTGTGTGTGTGTGTGTGTGTGTGTGTGTGTGTGTGTGTGTGTGTGTGTGTGTGTGTGTGTGTGTGTGTGTGTGTGTGTGTCACAGTGCATCACGTTCTTTACGTAACCCGTACTAGATATTTGTCGCTTTGCCTATATGCTGCGCCGGTTGTAGGAATTCTTGTATGGTACAATAATATTGCGTTGGTCTAGCATGGGGAAGTCTGACGGTTGTTGCCGTATTGCATGTGACAGAAGGTAAGCCTTCTGTCTGTGCTGCAGCTGTGCAAGCAGCACTTGCACAGCTGCAACTGTGCTGCACTGATTGTGCAGCACAGTTGTGGCGACGGGGGAACATGGTGGTAATGTTGACGGTGATGGTGGCGGTGTTGTGATGGTGGTGATGGTGGTGGTGATGCTGTTAAGGGTGTTGGAGGGGGGAGGAGGGTGAGGTGATACAACTTTTAAAGCATTAGTTAATAAAGACTTTATTTACAAGATGGCTTTATTAAGGACCACTTATACTAGACAAAAGTGTTCTTGGCCAGCATAGTTGCGGCCGGGATAATGGGTGTTGCGACATGTGTACCTTGACAGACAAAGCCTGTGATACTGTGCCTCACAAAAAAAACTGATTAGAAAGATAAAAGACTCAAGGTATAAGGGATGGAAGAAGGGTGGGATATCCCAAGACGTATATGGCCGTAGTTATTTCATGTGAAACAGAGTTTATTATAAATGAGCTGAACTCTGAGAGTGAAACCGTTCAAGTGGTACTCTCCGGGGCTGTGTTCTGGGACCTCTGTTATTGACCACAAATGATTTAGACAGGATTAACCAACAACTTTTGAAAATTTGCAGATGATCCCAAAAATAGGCAAGGTAATATATTCAGATGACTCAAAATTGCCACCGGCCTAAGTTTATTGTCTTTTAATATGGACGGAAGATTGGCAGCTACAAGTTCATGATGGCAAATGAAAGGTTCGGAGACTTAGGTAATATTAATAAAGTAACTGGGTATAAGTATAATAAAGCTAAAATTTCAAAACCTGATTGTGAAAAAGATCTGGGCGTTAAGATTAGTAGGAATCTTAAGCCGAAAAATCAAGATATGTGTTCAAAATATAGCAAATAATATACTGGTATTAATTACACACACAAATCACAATAGCGTGATGCATCAAATGAACAAATCCACAAGGGCCGTGACGCGTCCCAGATTAAGGCAGCGTCTGGGATGCTCTCGCACGTAGGTTCGAATCCTCGTCACGGCCCCTTGTGGATTTGTTCATAATGGTATTAATATCTAGAAGTATTCGTAGTGAGACATACAGTGGCATTCTTCATCTTGCTCTTCTTAGGCCACATTTATATCGTGGTTTACTTCTGGTCACCGTACCAGAAGTAAACTGCATTTCATGTCCACGGAACGGACATGAACGGAGGAGAGGAGACCTCCGTTCATATTCAGAGGAGGAGGAGGAAGCCAAAGGAGGTCAAAGGAATTAGCAACCTCTCTTACGGAGAGAGAGAGAAAGAAAACTTTATTTACACTCCCTAAGAAGGCGAAGAGTGAAGGAAGTGTGGTGGTGGTGGTGGTGTGTACTAAGGTATGGAAGAAACGGGGGAAGTTAAACAAAATTCAGGGTACACGACACAGTCATACTTACTGGTAGAAGAAAAGCAACGTGTTAGATCTGAGTTTTATTATGTCTGACGACCTAACATGTAGTGAACATGACCGAGCAAATATAGCTGTGGCCAGGAAAATTATAGAATGAATTATGAGAACCTTCAAATCCAGAGACCCCCGCAGAGATTCCTGAAATAGAGGGAATACAGGGAACATATACGGCATGCATAAAACATCTTAATTATTGGGAGCGTCTCAAAGCTCTCAAAATGTATTGTCTGGAAAGAAGACGAGAGGTGTCGAATAATATATACGTGGAAGATACTTGAAGGCCAGGTCCCAAATTTGCACAGTAGAACAACAACATACTGGAATGAAAGATACGGAAGGAAATGCAGAATAGGACCAGTGAGGAGTAGAGGTGCCATAGGCACAATCAGAGAACACTGTCTGAACATTGAGGTCCACGGCTGTTCAACACCCTCCCAGTAAGCATTAGAAGTATTGCCAGAATAAAGGCGTAAGTCTTCAAGAAACAGTTGAATAAGTCCTTACAAGAAGTGCCGGACCAACCGGGTTGTAATAGATATGTTGGCCTGCGGGCCGCTCCAAGCAACAACTTGTTGGACCAAGTTATCACAAGTCAAGCCTGGGCCCCGGGCCGGGCTTGGGGGGAGTAGAAGGACTCCCAGAACCCCATCGAGGTACCATGTGACGGGGTACCCCATCCAGGTATGATGGGGTGACGGAGAGCGAGTACCATGACAGAGGACTAAGCGTGTCCTTCCCCCAATGATTAGATTGGATTGAGTGTGGCCTGACACCCGCCGCCCATCTTGAGTGATAGGAAACTGGTAGTCACTTGCACAGCAACAAGGGTCCGAAAATGGACCCCCTTATCTTTTACTTTGTAAGGGGTATTACCACACCTCCCCTTACTTATTTAAGCTAGCAAATTTACTTACGAGGCTGAATATGCCCGAGGTAATGTCTTAATGTCACTTTCAAATATAAGTTTACTTTAATTTACTTGAAACAAAAGAGTTTGGAATTACTTAAATTAAGAAAAAAAGATTAGAGTTTTGCGATTTCCACTGAAGAATGCACGGGCTCAGTGGATGAACGCCAGAGAGTTCAACGGATGCATTGCAACGGTTCAACCTGCTGGTTTAAGAGAGAGAGACAACAGTGAATTGAGTGACAGTGAACAAACCCCTATCTGTCGGGGACAGTGATAAGGGTCCACTGGCACGCGGGACATTTGTGAGTCACTGTCAGTCTTTGCTGGTGTCAGTCATTTGGGAAGTGGACCCCTAGTCACTTCGTAATCTAAAGTGAGGTGTGTGTCTGCAGGCTATCAGTGCCCTTTGTACTGGTGTCCCTTGTACTGGTGTGTCTTGTACTGGTGTCCCTTGTACTGGTGTGTCTTGTACTGGTGTGTCTTGTACTGGTGTACCCTTGTACTGGTGTCTTGTACTGGTGTACCCTTGTACTGGTGTCCCCTTGTACTGGTGTCCCCTTGTACTGGTGTCCCTTGTACTGGTGTCCCTTGTACTGGTGTCCCCCTTGTACTGGTGTGTCTTGTACTGGTGTCCCCTTGTACTGGTGTGTCTTGTACTGGTGTCCCCTTGTACTGGTGTCCCCTTGTACTGGTGTCCCCTTGTACTGGTGTCCCCTTGTACTGGTGTCCCCTTGTACTGGTGTCCCTTGTACTGGTGTCCCTTGTACTGGTGTGTCTTGTACTGGTGTCCCCTTGTACTGGTGTCCCCTTGTGCTGGTGTCCCCTTGTACTGGTGTCCCTTGTCATCACATCTCGGGCAGGAAGGGATAAAGACAGGGAGGTGTGTGTGTGTGTGTGTGTGTGTGTGTGTGTGTGTGTGTGTGTGTGTGTGTGTGTGTGTGTGTGTGTGTGTGTGTGTGCATGCGCGCGCGCTCCCGTGCCTGCTAACCTCTCTGCTTACAAGGTCTACTCCTCAACACCTGTGTCAGGACTCATCAGTCACGTGTGTGTGTGTCCACTTGTTAAACCTGTCCTCCTACAACCATGGCGGCGCTGCTTACACGTATGAAACAGTTTAAGAGCTTCGACTCTTCACAAACCACAATTATTGATGTTTATGACAAGCTCGAAGTGCTTCGGAGCTCGTAAATTGTTTAATAAATGTAAACACAGCCGCTATGATTGAAGAAAGATGTAAAGGTTTCGTAAGTGGTTTCCGTAAATGTTTGATGAATCCTGACCCCTGGAGAGTTTCCAGGGCCGTGGAGAGGGAAAGGGGGGGGGGAACCTGCTGCATGGGTGACAGCTTCTCTCCCAGTATCAACTTACCCTGGCTTTGCGCCCTGGAGAGGCAACTCCATGGTCTCCTGAGACTGATGGATGCCTACCTATCGTGTGTCTCTCAAACTTCATTGTAAATGTTTCATAGAGTGAGTGGGCCAGCACGAGACTTCCGCTCCTCATAGCATCCATGAGAAGATCTTCTCTGGCCACACCGCCTTAAACAAAGGACTCGTCCCCCTGTAACTCTTCCTGTACCGCTCTGAAGGAACACTTCCCTGGTGCGTGTTGTGCTTTGTTCTGTCCTAAGATTGTCTCGTGCCAGAATATTATCTGTATCAGTCTCTTTTTACATCCTTCTTGTAGCGGCCTGTCCTGGAAAAAAATCTGTTTTGCTGTGTTTCTCCATCTGTATTCATCTTTATCGTGGCTGCTCTCACAGCATCTCAGTCCCAGCACCTTCAGATTCTTTTAAACTTTCCATTTATATAGATTTTTGTGCTTTTTAGCTGCTGCTCCTTCCTGCTTCCTTGGAAGTGATTGCCTGCATTGTCACTTCCTGCAATGCTTTCTTGGTATCTGAGTTCCTTCTCGTGGTGTCCGTAAATGTGATTTTTTATGGTGAAAAGATCTATATCTCTAATATAGATCTTTTATATCTTATAGATATAATGAGCTATATATTTTCACTGATCTGAAAGGATCAGTGTCTCTATAAGTCACACTGGCTTAGCACTTTCTTCTCACAAATGCCTTATCTTCTTTGTTCACACTTTTGATCTCGTTTCTCCCGTTTTGGTTTGGGAGAGTTTTGTGTGTTTAATGTACGAACTCCAGAATTATTATTTGTCTTCGTATTTATTTCACACACACACACACACACACACACACACACACACACACACACACACACACACACACACACACACACACACACACACACACGTACACGTACACACACACGTACACGTACACGAACACGTACAGACGCAAGGGCAAGAGCTACGAGGAGAGGTTAGAGGCATTGATGCCTCTAATTAAAATAATGGTTAGAGGCATATGCCAAAACTAGAAGACAGAAGAAAGAGGTGATATGATCACTACATACAAAATAGTAACAGGAATTGATAAAATCGATAGGGAAGATTTCCTGAGACCTGGAACTTTAAGAACAAGATGTCATAGATATAAACTAGCTAAACACAGATGCCGAAGAAATATAAGAAAATTCACTTTCGCAAACAGAGTGGTAGACGGCTGGAACAAGTTAGGGGAGAAGGTGGTGGAGGCCAAGACCGTCAGTAGTTTCAAAGCGTTATATGACAAAGAGTGTTGGGAAGACGGGACATCACGAGCGTAGCTCTCATCCTGTAACTACACTTAGGTAATTACACTTAGGTAATTACTCACTATCACCCGCCCGCCCACTCGAGCGAGGCGAGATGGACAAAAGCCAAAATCACTTTGGCCTTTGTTTATGAGGATGGGCTGGCAGCCAAACTGTTTTACCTGCTAAAACAACAGATTTGAAATTAAATTCCTTTTGGATACCATCACATGTTGACATCTCAAGGCATGACACTGTTGATATGCTTGCAAAGACAGCTTGTAGAAAACCAGTGGTAGAAATTGATATGGGTATTTCATTAGCAGTGATAGAGAGAATGCTTAAATATCTAATGAAAATCTCACTCGCCTAACAAATTCACAAAGGCGGGTTCCAAGAGCTAAGAGGTCGATCCTACAGGCACAAATAGTAAACACGCATACTCATCTCCAGGATGCAGCCAGCAGCAGCTGACTCTCTCCCAGGTACCTATTTACT
Organism: Procambarus clarkii; assembly: GCF_040958095.1. NCBI lineage: Eukaryota > Metazoa > Arthropoda > Malacostraca > Decapoda > Cambaridae > Procambarus > Procambarus clarkii. Next base: position 17,605,932 of record NC_091193.1, read on the forward strand.
GGGATGTGAACAGAGATATGAGGTGAAAGAAACTCTGCCTATTTGTCTGTACTTCGGCCAGGAATCGAATCCGTTTCCCTTTGGACTCCCGAGCGTTGTCCGATCGGCCGCAAGGATGTGCTCGTTGCAGGGAAGGGGGGGGGCGCTCTCTTCTTGTAGCACACACACTGTACTGTAGGTACATCTGCATTTGTGCAGCTGCCCTTGACTATATGAAGGGGAGTAAAGTGTATTCACCTACCTAGTTGTATTCACCTAGTTGTGTTTGCGGGGGTTGAGCTTTGCTCTTTCGGCCCGCCTCTCAACTGTCAATCAACTGTTTACTATTAGTGTGTGTGTGTGTGTGTGTGTGTGTGTGTGTGTGTGTGTGTGTGTGTGTGTTGTGTGTGTGTGTCAAGAGCATCTACGGGATGCTAAAAATCCCCATCACACAGGATGGTTAGTCATAAAGGGCCATGTGATTAAAAGCCTGCACTGGCCAATTTTGTGTGCATTATGATGCTATCCTCAAGACCACGAGAGCTAATAAAGTAATTACAAAGCTCCGGGTACCTCCTGCCGGCAGATCTGAATGGTCTAATAACTGGGCATCCAGTAATGTAGTGTGGGAGATCATTCCGCAGTTCCTGCTCACAGAGTTTGCACCTGGAGTGCTCAGGATTGGGGAGATCCGTCACCTGTAGCCACCTGCCACAGGTAACCCAACCTAATCATGGCAACCACTGTGTCGCAATGTCTGGTCGACGTTTTGTGCTGCTTATAAACATAAGTTTCGGATCTAAACAAATCATAGCTGGTAATTTCAGGTCTTTGGGAGTCAGTCATTTCTGTACTATTAGACCCGAGTGTTTGGAACAATATAGTCTTGACACCACAGATGGGGAGGTTAGGTTTAATTTAACTTCAGCCTTGTTACACGCTAATTTGGCTGCCGTGTCTGGAGTTATGATGGATTATATTTATGTGAAATGGTATCCACACAGACGTCATTTTCCTTTATTCTGTGCAACGACCAGGTTATTTATAATTATTATTATGAGGTTCTTGCTGTCGGCGTTGCGGGAGACGTTTTCTGCCGACGTCTTAAGTGTTGCAGCCTATTGACCTACACGTCGCAACACTTAGACCAAAATTTGTGTAACTCATTTAATAGGGAATGTGTTATATGAGGATGGAGATGGTGGTAGCTTAATGGGTGGTGGTGGGGGCTGCTGCCTCATCCATCTGATCGTGATGGATGGCTGCGGGGGCTGGCTCATCCAGAGAGCCAGCCTCTGGAGAGGATGATATCCAACAAGGATATCATCCCCCGCCCCCCTCACCCAACCCTCCACTGAGAAAAACCGGAAGGAGTGTCCATGGCCGATGAAATTTGCCCGTTGGTACGTTTGTTTTTCAGACGTTTGAGCTCTCCCCGTGTCCTCTGTAAACCTGTTTGTCGGAACATTGGTGGGTGAATTCCTGGTACGGGGACGCGCGTGTCCCTCGGGTAGGACGTTCCACCTGCATGAGTAAATGTCTTTGTCTGTACACACACACACACACACACACACACACACACACACACACACACACACACACACACACACACACACACACACACAGGCGGGACCAAAGAGCCAGAGCTCAACCCCCGCAAGCACAATTAGGTGAGTACACACACACACAGAAAATCGTCCGCTTCGCGTGAATGTGAACTGCAGAAGATGAGTTGTTTGAGGGTGACGCTGGAGGTCTTCCTGTGTCTACTCACCTAGTTGTGCTTGCGGGGGTTGAGCTCTGGCTTTTTGGTCCCGCCTCTCAACTGTCAATCAACTGGTGTACAGATTCCTGAGCCTATTGGGCTCTTGTCTTATCTGCATTTGAAATTGTGTATGGAGTCAGCTTCCACCACATCACTGCATCTGTGTGTGTGGTTTCCTGTGTGAAACGCTGCAGGCACTCAAGAGTTGTATAGTGGTCCTAGAGGCCGTCAAGGGTTGTATAGTGATACTAGAGGCCCGTCAAGGACTGTCTAGTACTAGAGACCGTCAAGGACTGTATAGTGGTACTAGAGGCCCGTCAAGGGCTGTATAGTGGTACTAGAGGCCCGTCATGGGCTGTATAGTGGTACTAGAGGCCGTCAAGAGCTGTATAGTGGTACTAGAGGCCCGTCAAGGACTGTCTAGTGGTACTAGAGGCCGTCAAGAGCCGTATAGTGGTACTAGAGGCCCGTCAAGGGCTGTATAGTAGTACTAGAGGCCCGTCAAGGGCTGTATAGTGGTACTAGAGGCCGTCAAGAGCTGTATAGTGGTACTAGAGGCCCGTCAAGAGCTGTATAGTGGTACTAGAGGCCGTCAAGAGCCGTATAGTGGTACTAGAGGCCCGTCAAGGGCTGTATAGTGGTACTAGAGGCCGTCAAGGGCTGTATAGTGGTACTAGAGGCCCGTCAAGGGCTGTATAGTGGTACTAGAGGCCCGTCAAGAGCTGTATAGTGGTACTAGAGGCCCGTCAAGAGCTGTATAGTGGTACTAGAGGCCCGTCAAGGGCTGTATAGTGGTACTAGAGGCCCGTCAAGGGCTGTATAGTGGTACTAGAGGCCCGTCAAGAGCTGTATAGTGGTACTAGAGGCCCGTCAAGAGCTGTATAGTGGTACTAGAGGCCCGTCAAGGGCTGTATAGTGGTACTAGAGACCGTCAAGGGCTGTATAGTGGTACTAGAGGCCCGTCAAGGGCTGTATAGTGGTACTAGAGACCGTCAAGGGTTGTCTAGTGATACTAGAGGCCCGTCAAGGGCTGTATAGTGGTACTAGAGACCGTCAAGGGTTGTCTAGTGATACTAGAGGCCCGTCAAGGGCTGTATAGTGGTACTAGAGGGCCGTCAAGGGCTGTATAGTGGTACTAGAGGGCCGTCAAGGGCTGTATAGTGGTACTAGAGGAAGTGTTGGGGGTGGTGTTGGCACCCACTCCTCCCTCTCAACACGTGTCAACATTCTCAGGAAATTTAACAGTGTGTCAGGTCTGGGTATATCAGGAAGGAGGTCAAGGCGCCGCCTGGCCGGGTATACTCCACGGCGCCACCTGATCATACGCGGTATAACCACGATAGCATGATATATCATGCTTTTCTAACCACGATAGCGTGATATATCTCTTGAGAAAAATTTTGGAGGAGGGCGGTGGAATGGAACCCAGTGTTTTAGGTCACCTCTTAGTGTGACCTGTTACAGCACGTCGTGGTCCAGGGGGGTGAAGCGTACGTCTTTGGTGACCTAAAACGCGGGTTCGATTCCGTCGTCGTACTCCAATGTGTGTCTCGCCCGATGATATTTTGTTGAGTGTGTGAGTGTGTGAGAGTGTGAGTGTGTGTGTGTGTGTGTGTGTGTGTGTGTGTGTGTGTGTGTGTGTGTGTGTGTGTGTGTGTGTGTGTGTGTGTGTGTGTGTGTGAGAGAGAGTGTGAGTGTGAGTGTGAGTGTGAGTGTGAGTGTGTGTGTGTGTGTGTGTGTGTGTGTGTGTGTGTGTGTGTGTGTGTGTGTGTGTGTGTGTGTGTGGTGTACAGGGAACACGTGTAGTTTGGTTCTGAATTGAAGGTCACACCTACAGGGCTCAGTATACCTAGAAGTGCCCCGAAGTTAACAGGTCACCTGCCGGAAGTTGCGCCATCTCATTAGATGTTATTTTTGAGATGATTAACGAGAGGGTATGCCAGTGTTTGGCCTTCTAGGGGGGGGGGGGGAGGAGGGGGTATGAGCAAGATGTGAGTGGTGTTGCTGAAGCTGTGGAGATAATCACACAGTTGGAGAGGGAACAAGCTGCAGGAACTGGTAAATTAGTCACAACAACACTAGGGAAGGCCAGGGTGTCGAGGAGAGACAAGGACAGTGACAATACTGAGGTTACCTTGAGGTGCTTCCGGGGCTCAGCGTCCCCGCGGCCCGGTCGTCGACCAGGCCTCCCGAGGGCCAAACAATAATAATAATATTTACAGTGAGAGCCACATTGAAGAGAGAAAGCGCAAATAAAGACACCGATTACGCCACAAAGCGATGGTGGCTACATAGAGGAGGTGGCAAATATGAAAATGGAAATGCACACCAGTCCTCACCAACAAAAATAAAAGATGTGCAAATGGAATATGCATATATGGAACCAAAGGCACAAAAATGTTATTTTCCACGTCCCAGAAAATGCTGGAATATGCTGCAGAAAGGTGCATGCCATTTTGGAACATTGCAGGTTTTTTTTCCACCCTAAGCTACGTCAACTCGATTAAAAATTGGAAATGGTGTAATCTTGAATGGGCAGATTTCCATATGAGAGGGGGCAGAACTTTATAGACGCGAGGAGGACCATGGTGATATTTCTGACAACTGTTAATTGGGTTCATGAAGTGCCGGACCAACCTGGTTGTGGAAGATACGTGGGCCAGGCCCACACACACACATTCCAAGCATGCAGCCACACACACACACACACCAAGCTTGCAGCCACGCACACACATACATACCAGACGTGCAGGGCCACACATACCAGGCATGCAGGCCCACACACATACCAAACGTGCAGGCCCACACACATACTAAACGTTCAGGCCCACACACATACCAAACGTGCAGGTCCACACACATACCAAACGTGCAGGTCCACACACATACCAAACGTGCAGGTCCACACACATACCAAACGTGCAGGCCCACACACATACAAACGTGCAGGTCCACACATATACCAAACGTGCAGGTCCACACACACACCAAACGTGCAGGCCCACACACATACAAACGTGCAGGTCCACACATATACCAAGCCTGTTGCACTAGGTTATCTCAAATCAAGCTTGGCCCCGGGCTGTGCTTGGAGAGTAGAAGAATTCCCAGAACTGAAGCTGTATCAGGACGTGACTGAGGCTGCTGAAGCTGTGTCAGGACGTGACTGAGGCTGCTGAAGCTGTGTCTGGACGTGACTGGGGCTGCTGAAGCTGTGTCTGGACGTGACTGGGGCTGCTGAAGCTGTGTCAGGACGTGACTGGGGCTGCTGAAACTGTGTCAGGACGTGACTGGGGCTGCTGACGCTGTGTCAGGACGTGACTGGGGCTGCTGAAGCTGTGTCAGGACGTGACTGGGGCTGCTGAAGCTGTGTCAGGACGTGACTGGGGCTGCTGAAGCTGTGTCAGGACGTGACTGGGGCTGCTGAAGCTGTGTCAGGACGTGACTGGGGCTGCTGAAGCTGTGTCAGGACGTGACCGGGGCTGCTGAAGCTGTGTCAGGGCGTGACTGGGGCTGCTGAAGCTGTGTCAGGACGTGACTGGGGCTGCTGAAGCTGTGTCAGGGCGTGACTGGGGCTGCTGAAGCTGTGTCAGGACGTGACTAGGGCTGCTGAAGCTGTGTCAGGACGTGACTGGGGCTGCTGAAGCTGTGTCAGGACGTGACTGGGGCTGCTGAAGCTGTGTCTGGCCGTGGATCCTCCCCAGGCACCATAGGTCGGCTCCCATATTGTTACCCCTAGGCTCGGTCTACAGTCCTGGTGGAGTTGGATGGATTCACTTCCCACTTTTAAAGTTTTTTCTAACAAAAAACAACAACATTCAAAATGTGGCGATCTTTAATAATGCGAAAAAGTGTTGTTTGTGTAATTATTTCTTGTTTTATATTTTGTTTCACAATAGAACGTCAAAATCTTGCGAGGAAAATGTTGATAAGAACGGAAGCAGAGAGGGCGGGGTCGTCTTTGTGTGCAGTATGGAGGGGTGGGAGGCCCCTGGAAGCCACGTTCTTGGCCGGCTGGTGAGGACTTGTTGGGAACGGCGAGGTGGCGGGTACAAAACGTTCTTGGCCGGCTGGTGAGGACGTGTTGTGGACTGGGCAGTGGTAAGAGGCCGCGGGTATGTAACGTTCGGTGCTGCTTGGTGGGTACACGTTGGTGACGTCGGGGCGTGGCGCCCGGCACTTTGAAACGTTTGTGGCAACCCGGTACGTCTTGTATCATGCTGGTAGTCCTTCTGCAGCAGCTGTGTCATCACCCAGCGCCTGGTACTCCATCCTTGCCTCCCCCCCCCCTCCCTCAACACGCCAGCCCCACACATACCAGCCCTGCCCACACATACCAGCCCTGCCCACACATACCAGCCCTGCCCACACATACCAGCCCTGCCCACACATACCAGCCCTGCCCACACATACCAGCCCTGCCCACACATACCAGCCCTGCCCACACATACCAGCCCTGCCCACACATACCAGCCCTGCCCACACATACCAGCCCTGCCCACACATACCAGCCCTGCCCACACATACCAGCCCTGCCCACACGATCCAACCCTACTCACAGATGGCGTGAGTAACGTCACATTGCCATGATTACTGGGTAAGTGTCGTCACCTCTCACCAGACGTTGATGCAATCTCGGAAGGGCCCGTCATTGGCTCTCAGTTGTCAGGCCAAGAAGCGGCAAGAAATATGTAGCCCCAGCTATGCTCGCTCCAACACACTCCCGAGGAAGCTGCTAAAAGCAGGCAAGTTAATTAACTAGGCTAGCGGTGGAAATTATTCGTCTCCGCCATGTCTCTTCAAGTTGAAAGCTGCATCTTCAGTCCTCCTCTCTCAAAGGACTGCAGGTTACACATTGTCCGAAATGATTTGCAAGCACAGCACTCATGGCTGTTATATCCGGTCTCAGCTAGTATGTCTGGTATATTTACAGCAGGCCTCAGGCCAGGCTGCCAGAGTAGAGCTCTGGAAAGCGTCAACTGGTAATGGCTTTCAGCACCTCGGGTTAAGGCTCACTCCATTTGGCTACTCCATTCATTGCGTAAAGGTATTTCATATATTCCTATGGATCATGTGTGTGGGGCGGCTTCCACTTGTCTCTCACCAAGTGGAAGCGTTCTGTTTTGGCGCTCTTCGTCTAGATTGTCTTGATCCATTTGCCTGTTTCCTGCAGGATCGTTCTCTCGACTTGACAATGCGTAAATAATACAATGGTTGTGCCTAACCGGAAATGTACGAACCCAAGCAACCCGCCTAACATATCGAGGCCGATGCATATAAAACAATCAATAATACCCCTGCGCACGCACACACATACACACACCAGTTGATTGACAGTTGAGAGGCGGGACCAAAGAGCCAAAGCTTAAACCCCCACAAGCACAAATAGGCGAGTACAAATAGGTGAGTACACACACACACCGTAACGGTCTCTATTGTTACAACTTGTTAGAAGGTGTAACAACTTGTTACAACTTGTTAGGTGTTGCAACTTGTTCGAACGTTGCAGTAAGGGCGTAGTTTCGTGGCGTGTTTGGCGGGACGGTGTTTATATTTTGACTTGCGTCGCATTTTAACGGATTGATCGTTTACGTAAAAATGCGCCGTATTGGGTGAGAGGACGAGCTGTACAATGTTGTGATGTCATTAGAATTATTTTATTTTAGAGCAAAAGGGTTAGAATAGGGAAGACAGAACAATACATTATTAGTAGGGATGAGCGCCTGGGCGCCTTACAGCTGGGTGGACAGCGCTTCGGATTCATAGTCCTGAGGTTCCGGGTTCGATCCCCGGTGGAGGCGGAGACAAATGGGCAAAATGTATCTTTCACCATGATACCCCCCGTTACCTAGCAGTAAATAGGTACCTGGGAGTTAAGACAGCTGCTACGGGCTGCTTCCTGGGGGTTGTGTAACAAAAAGGAGGCCTGGTCTAGGACCGGGCCGCGGGGACGCTAAGCCCCGAAATCATCTCAAGATAAGATGAGGAGGGAGAGTCGTGTGTCCCGTCTGCCATGGCTTAATGGATGCTGCTGTGGTGTATTTGGCGTTGAATCAGTTGGTTAGTGCATGTCCCAAGTGGCACAGGATGCCAAGTTCAGGCATTTCTGGCCCATGTTGGCGTCCTTGTGTGAGGGGTCCCATGTTGGCTTCTTTCTCTAGGTAGGAGGGCGGACTGTGGCGTCTTTGCTACCCAACCACTTGGGCTAGACGGTAGAGCGACGATCTCGCTTCATGCAGGTCGGCGTTCAATCCCCCCGACCGTCCAAGTGGTTGGGCACCGTTCTTTCCCCCCCACCGTCCCATCCCATCCCCAAATCCTTATCCGGACTCCTTCCCAGTGCTATATAGTCGTAATGGCTTGGCGCTTTCCCCTGAAAACTCCCTCCTAAACATCCTTGTAAATAAATTGCAAATCGTAGCTTGTTAATAAGAGGTATTCCCTGACACTTCAGTTTTATCTTTGCTTGCTGTTGTTTTCTAGTATTATCATATCCTAATCTTTCTCATTTTGAACATTGGGTGCTTGTGAATCATATCATTTCCCCCTAATGTTTTTTTTATATCGTTAACATATATGGTCTAATTCAGCTGAGAGACCGAGTTTTGTCTGGTATCATTCTCTTAACTCAGTTTTATTTTATATGAGATTTTTAATGCGAAGTTTATTGCCCAAGCTGCATACTCGAGATTTGGTCGTATGGAGGTTGTCTTTTGAAGGCCTGTTTTTTCTAGATTCCTGAAGGCTACCTTGATATTTGCCAGTTTGGCATATTTTCCTCGGTTGTCAAGTTTAATGTGTATGTATCTGAGCGCGTGTGCGTGCGTGCGTGCATGCGTGCTTGCTTGCGTGCGTGCGTGCGTGCGTGCGTGCTTGCGTGCGTGCGTGCGAACATGTCCTGGGTGCGTGCGTGTTATTGAGCAGGTGTATGTTGGCACATTTATAAATTAAGTTGAGTTTGGTGTCAACTTTTATTTGCCGTTATATTTGTGTATTATTAGAACGTAAAGTATGTACGGTGTGGTTAGTAGTGTGTATAGGCGTGTTTATGGAGGTGTGTGTGTGTGTGTGTGTGTGTGTGTGTGTGTGTGTGTGTGTGTGTGTGTGTGTGTGTGTGTGTGTGTGTGTGTGTGTGTGTGTGTGCAGGGCGGGGGGGCTGGGTGGTGACGCCCGCCTGCAGGTACACGGCTCTGGGGGCTCTTGCTCCCCAACATTCAACTGGCGATAAATTCCAAAGTTAAAATATATCATCATCCCAGAAAATAAGATCAGTTATTACACACGATGGAATCCGCTTCATCTCCTCTTCTTTCCTGTCCTCTCTCTACTTCTGTCCCCTCGCCATTCTTTTCCTCCCTCTCCTATCCTCTCTTCCCTATCCTCCCCCACCCCCTCTCTCCTCCTCCCCTGCAGTCCACACCCCCCTCTGTGGCTCCCCCTGTGCTCACCCGTACCCCGTCCTCATATCAGGGGGCCCAGCTTGACAACAAGCCGGCGGCTGGCTGCTAAATATGGTACTCTGGTGACTCAGGAGTTTCTCTCAGCATTTGAGCTTCTTTTTTATCTTGAAGTAATATATAAAGCGCGGACTCAAGACATTACGCTGCAACTTAGCCTCAAGAATGTGGTGTGGTGGATTTTGCTTCGAAAGCGTGTGTGTGTGTATATATATATATATATATATATATATATATATATATATATATATATATATATATATATATGATTTGCTTGTGTGGGGTTCGGTGTATACAAGAATACAATGAACATTAAAATATGTAAAAATGCACATTTAGATGTTTATCGGTTTCTATCAAACTTATTTTTTTTTTTAGTAACGTTATCTAAAATAATTTTGTAAATTTCAAATCGAATGGCTGGCTCTTACTGACATTAAACAATGAGTCTCAGTTGTGTTTATTGTTATCGTTTTTGGTCGATATCCAGAAAAAACCAGTGTGTGTGTGTGTACTCACCTATTTGTGCTTGCGGGGGTTGAGCTTTGGCTCTTTGGTCCCGCCTCTCAACTGTCAATCAACTGGTGTACAGATTCCTGAGCCTACTGGGCTCTATCATATCTACATTTAAAACTGTGTATGGAGTCAGCCTCCACCACATCACTGCCTAATGCATTCCATCCGTTAACTACTCTGACACTGAAAAAGTTCCTTCTAACGTCTCTGTGGCTCATGTGAGTACTCAGTTTCCACCTGTGTCCCCTTGTTCGCGTCCCACCAGTGTTGAATAGTTTATCCTTGTTTACCCGGTCGATTCCTCTGAGGATTTTGTAGGTTGTGATCATGTCTCCCTTTACTCTTCTGTCTTCCAGTGTCGTAAGGTGCATTTCCCGCAGCCTTTCCTCGTAACTCATGCCTCTTAGTTCTGGGACTAGTCTAGTGGCATACCTTTGGACTTTTTCCAGCTTCGTCTTGTGCTTGACAAAGGTACGGGCTCCATGCTGGGGCCGCATACTCCAGGATTGGTCTTACATATGTGGTGTACAAGATTCTGAATGATTCCTTACACAGGTTCCTGAACGCTGTTCTGATGTTAGCCAGCCTCGCATATGCCGCAGACGTTATTCTTTTTATGTGGGCTTCAGGAGACAGGTTTGGTGTGATATCAACTCCTAGATCTTTCTCTCTGTTCGTTTCATTAAGTACTTCATCTCCTATCCTGTATCCTGTGTTTGGCCTCCTATTTCCACCACCTAGTTTCATTACTTTGCATTTACTCGGGTTGAACTTCAACAGCCATTTGTTGGACCATTCACTCAGTCTGTCTAGGTCATCTTGTAGCCTCCTACTATCGTCCTCAGTTTGTGTGTCTGTGTGTGTGTGTGTGTGTGTGCGTGTGCGTGTGCGTGCGTGCGTGCGTGCGTGCTCACCGATTTGTACTTGCGGGTATTAGAGACCTATAGCTCTTTGGACCCGCCTCTCAGCTGTCAATCAACTGGTGTACAGGTTCCACATCACTGCCTAATGCATTCCATTTGACTATCCTAACACTGAAACAAAAACAATCATAATATCTCTGGCACATTTGAGTACTAAGTTTTCACCTGTGTCCCCTTGGTCGTGTTCCACCCATGCTAAATAGATTGTCTTTGTCCACCCTGTCAGTTTCTCTGAGAATTTTGTAGGTGGTGATCATGTCTCCCCTTTAATGTTGGAGAGGGGGGAGATAGGGGGGAAAGACAGATGAAAGAGGAGGGCGTGCGGATGGGGGGATAGAAACCCGGGCACCTCCGAGTGCACCCCCTCCCTAGTATATACGTATAATTTTGAATTTTAACTCGTCAGTGCAGTCCCAGAGTGTTATCACCAGTTAGGATAATAAACACCTGCCTCCCAACACCACCACCTCCCTCCTCCCCCCCTCCCTGCCTCCTCGCACACAGTACACATCAACCATTAACCAACACCCAAAACTTCCATCTCCTCCCCTCACCCCTCCCTTTGACATCATTACCCCGGCCCTTCCTCCCACCTAACTTTACTCCCAAAGCACTGATCCGCTTGTGTACCGTAATAACGCGCACTGTATGCCCTCTTTCTACAAATTTCCTTCACCTGTTCTACTTAAGGGAAAAAATATAATCGTGTAACTTTCCTCCTCCACCCACACCCTCGAGCACATGACACCCTATGCATGCCTCTACTTCTCAAGCCCTAACTGCCACCAGTCTTGTGCCAACACCCACCCCCCACACCTCCACCCAAACATCAATACCAGTAACCACCACCCCCTTCACCCTATACACTACACACCACCAACCAACCACCCTGCCACCACCTCTATGAACTTCGCTTGTGCTAGAGTTACCGGATCCATCTGCCTGTGATGGTAATGTGGACCTGCAGGCAACAAAGAGAGCCTCATACGCCAGTACTAGGGAAGCTTGGACTCAGGCCAGGCTGCGAGAGTAGAATAATTCTCGAAATCGTCTGCTGGTAATCCACTCGCCTTGACTCCTCACATCCCTCCCACCCAATAACAGCCCCACTCTCTCCAGTCTCTACCTCTCTTATGTCCATATTTAAACATATATTTATTGAAGAAAAGGGGAGTGGCAGGTTTGCTTAAAATTATTCATATTATTTGTGAGAGAGAGAGGCCTGGCAAAGGGAACGAGGATACTTCACTCGATCGGCTGCGAGCGAAACATGCCCACTATATTTGAAGTTCAACATAAGCATATTATTATACATTTTAATTAAGTTATGATTTTACTGTATTCGTTTTGTTGAAATAAAAATTTGGGAAGTGTCTGTCTCTGCAAAAACTTTCCAGAAAAGTGTTTAACCCCCAAAATTGTTACAACTGTGGTGTGGTTAACTTGGCGGTTAACCTGCGGCTCTTGTACATCAATTAACTTGGGAGTTGTTGATTGGTGGACTTTGGTTTTGGGCGCCAGGCTGTCTGGTAGGGATGGGTAAGCCTGCGCGTCACTCAGCCTCACCGCATCACGGCGCATTCCTTCCTAACCGCTTGCACTTGCCTCCCACCTGAAACGTAACGCCAGCTAAACCATCATCGGATTTTCATGTGAAAGTAAAATTGTTTTAGTGTTGATTCCCAGCAGAACGGTGAGCCAAGGCATATATTGTGGGTGAACACGTCACAACGTGTCCACGGATTTTAAAACTTGCCTAACCTTCCTCTACTGAAACTGAACCTACTCGTGTGCCTAACACATCCTAACAACATATACGCGTTTAACAAACAGAAACGGAGCTGTGGCGAATTGTGGTGTGTAGGGTTAGACCCGAGGGTGAGGATAAGGGTGTGTGTGTAGGGTTAGACCCGAGGGTGAGGATAAGGGTGTGTGTGTAGGGTTAGACCCGAGGGTGATGATAATTGGGGTGTGTAGGGTTAGACCCGAGGGTGAGGATAAGGGTGTGTGTGTGTAGGGTTAGACCCAAGGGTGAGGATAAGGGGGTGTGTGTAGGGTTAGACCCGAGGGTGAGGATAAGGGGGTGTGTAGGGTTAGACCCGAGGGTGAGGATAAGGGTGTGTGTGTAGGGTTAGACCCGAGGGTGAGGATTAGGGGGTGTGAAGGGTTAGACCCGAGGGTGAGGATAAGGGTGTGTGTAGGGTTGGACCCAAGGGTGAGGATAAGGGGGTGTGTGTAGGGTTAGACCCAAGGGTGAGGATAAGGGGTGTGTAGGGTTAGACCCGAGGGTGAGGATAAGGGGGGGTGTACGCGCCCCCTCTCCTCTTCCCCCAGTGTGACCCAACAAGCGTATAAAGTTCAACTTACAAAGCCCAGTATCAGGGCTCTTATCTTCGGACGGATGTCAGTGTTAAATACGCAATGTTAGGATTAAGCCTACTCAACACACGCAAATATGGCTTTGCTTTCGTCAATTTTCTTATTAATATCTCAAGGCGTTAATTAAATCGCACTTATGTGTGCCATCATAGAATTTGTAATTTTTGTGTGGCTATATATATAATATAATATAATATAATATAATATAATATAATATAATATATAATATTGGGGGTGATAGAAGACCATATATGAGGGCACGTGGGTTCAAAGTGATACATTCTTGCAAAGCCGCGAACACGATATAACAAATTTTTTTATAGAAAGACCAGTAGGTTATCTCCATCCTAAATTAGTTAAATGTCACTTTTCAGGGCCCATTAGAGACACCTTTAGTTATTCACTGTGCGCGGATCGAGCAATATTTCCGATAAGCGATAAAGATGGGAAACTCCAACCGATCAAGGGCCAAATGACATGCATACATACCTTTGATATTTAATTCTGTGCGATTAAATTTTTGTATTAACAAAAGAAATTAGTAATCAGTAGCTTTTCACGAAAAACAAAACCAAAGTTTTTTTTCCATTTATTACCATAAAATGAATCATTAAGACACGAACCCGTGATGAGAACAAATTGGACACGGTTAGATCTGGCTCCTAGTGACTGTCATTCAGTCGGGCAACTTGCGGCGCTGCCAACTGTTCGTAGAGCTCGTTGGCAACTGAGCAGGCACAGGTGGCAAATGTTGTTATTATCCGTGATCTTCTTACAATATTAGGATCTTTTATCAGTGCAAGATGAGATACGTGCGAGAGAGGTGTGTGTGTGTTTAGAATATTTTAGTGCCACTAGTTAAATATAAAGCAATAATGTTCCTAAGTTGGAAATCATTCAAAGCTCGGCAACGAGCATCGCGCGCTAAGGGGCGCTGGGAGTGCAGCTCGCCAGTCGGCTCACAGCTATAGAGGAGTGAGGATGTACTACTGCCACTGCCGGCGTCTCTCGACATGACATTCATAAACTGGAATTCAACATGTGTATGCTGTATCGGCATAGCGGCTTAGTTAGATAAATTTGACAAAGCAATTGAAATCGAAAGTGGTTGTCTTAGGCAATCGACCAGCCAAAAAGCGGCTTCATTTATTGTGAAATGGTAAAAAGATAATGAACGTAATAGTCCCTAGCTGTGTGATTTGGCAGTATTGGTAAAAAAATATATTGTGTGAGCATGTCTGCGTGTGTGCGTGAATAATTATGTCGAGCGGAAGCAACGGCAAGATGCTCGACACTGGCCTCCTGTACGAGGCGATGAAGGCGCGGCCCATCCCCTGCCCTCCTGTGCCACACAACCACTCTGGGGTCGCCTCTACCCACTCTGGGGCCAACACCACCCACTTTGGGACCTCCACCACCCTGGGCGGCTCACCCACCACCACCGTGTCCGCCTCGTCCACCTCCGGGCCCAACATGGGCCTCTACGATACCGAGAACAACCTCAACAAAGGGGGCAATGGGGACAAGGGTTACACGGACAAACACGTGCTTAATATCGACAAGGAGAACTACATGCTCAAGTGTGGCCCCCCGTCCACGCCCGCGTGTCTCCGGACTCCCTCCACCGCGCCCACAGACCAAATTCTCTTTAACGTGACGACGTCGTCCGAGTGTCGGAGTAGCGTTTTGACGTGTGTGTGTCGGCCTCCGTCGTGTGGGGTGAGCGGGGCCCTGTTAGCGTACTCGACGGCGGGGGGCTCCCACAGCTACAGTAACGGCACTAGTCCAAACCAGCATAATGTGTGTCACACTGTGTCCTCTCTCTTGCCCCTTGTAGAGTGCCGAGCGTGCTTCCACAACGTGTGTACAGCCTTCTCCAGCAGCCACCCGTGTGCCCGCCCACACCACACGCTTCCGCCGCCCACACTCACCACTGATGTTGTAAGTACACCACTTATCCTTTCTCATATTTTTTTTTTAGTCAGTACATAATTTTAAATGTTGCTGTAAAACAGAGATGAAATCATTTTGAATACAAATTTATTCTACTGTATTTGAAGGTCGAATGTAATGTGTGTGCTCCAGTTTTGAATACATTACACTGGCAGGTGTAAATATGAAGGTGAGTTGAATGTGTGTGTGTGTTTAGGTCTTGCCATATAGGACAGTGCCCATAAGCACCGTCTTAAATGATGCAAGGAGTAAGTGTGTGTATCCTGAGGATTATTGAATTATAATAACTGGAAAATGTTGACAATTATTTTGCTGTGTTTACATTGTTAAACTGTGTACAAACAGCAAGTATAAATCTACTCTACAGCCCCTCAATTTTGAGTCAGGAGATTTTATTCTTTCCACTGAGCTATTATACATATGTATTGGCTGTATCGTTCTTAATTTTGACGTAGATATTGAATGTTGCTCATTCATTTTTTTTTTTTTTTTTACACATTAAAATTTAAGATGCTGACTTGACAATCGTAGGAGCGAGTTGGTACGAAGTTAATGCTTATTAAATGGCTGTATTGCCTACAATAAGCTATAAAGATAGACTTTGACATTAGCAGTGCTAGCATATGTTCATTACAGGTATTCATGTGAACGTTTGCCAGTCTTGTTCAAGGTTTCACGGGTACTGAAAAAGGATTGTCCAGGTGCCGTCCAATATTTAATAATATAATAAGTATCGCGTGTTGTAAAATGCTTTTCTGAAGTACAAGATAGAAAGTAATTATAAAAAAAAATATGCATATGTATATCCATGTATGTTTTAAGTCGAGCAGTGAAAAGTTTGTCAGCTGATGTACGTGTGTGGAGCGCTAGATGATAGAGCGTTTCCGGGCAAAACCGCACTTGGAGACAACCTTCAGATGAATCGCTATTGATCTGTCGTTCATTTACTCAGTTTTAGTTATACCAAGGGAGAAATACCCGTCTCCACTACCACACAAAATGTGTGTAGCTATACTCGGTTAAAGCCATACCGGCACGGTATGCTCCAAAACGCCGAAATTGTGCATAAAAATGCGGAGGGCCGGTAGGGATTGGTGTAGGGAGGTTGGTTTATATGACGTTCTTACCCGGAACACAACTGTGTGCCAGAAGCGGCTTGCCAGGTGTGCGATGATCTTTCTTCCTCGTAGGTCACGAAAGAAGAAATAGAGAATTAAACAATAATAGTATTTACATATTACAAGAATGCCGTATTTAAAATAGTTTATTTGAATACATTATTATGATTTAACAAACAAAATTCACGGGTTCTTTATTTAGCCTGCAAACCGATTATATCCAGTTGGGTCTCGTATGTAGGTTAGGACCTGGTACTGTTACCACTACCTCGGCAAACGCTTCCCAAACCATTTAACTTGCTTTGTACAACTGGTACAACAGTTGAGGACATATAGAGCAGAAGTATAAAGCTGGCCAAGTTAGAGGCGGTGGGTGTTAACGGGAGTGATGGCTTCACCGTTCAGCCCCGGAACAAAGAGCGCTGGGAATAGCCGTTGTTGCTACGCGGTCCTAACCAGGCCCGTGCTCTGCTGACTTGCTGCTGCTGCTGCTGCTCATCCGGGCTAGAAGCTCTTTGACTCGTTCGTGGGGTTTTCACTTGGTATTGTCACCCATACACACATGATCTTGGGGTCTCGGTAGCTGACTTTAACAGATTGGGGAATCATTTACGATGATAGTTCATACCGCATAGCATGTAAAGCGTTAGTAAATACAAGTGTCGTGTATTTTTTTGTTTGTAGACTTAGATTTTTTATAGAATTATGGTGTTTTGAGCGAGCTTCAGTCATCGTAACTCTGTTTTGTGTGATTTGTTTTAAATTGAAATGAGGTATGCGCCTCACTCGTATGATTAAGACCTTTAATTGGTTCAGGGAACTCGGGTCACCAGTAAAAACTATAAATTATCTTTAGTTTATAGCTGATCTAGACACTTAATTAACTGTGTTTAAACATTGAACCTTTTGAGTATTTCTTTACAGTGGCACAAATAGTCATTTGCAAATAATTTAAAGAGCTTTTACACTAGAGTATTGACGAACTAATTCTTTGACAAATGTATCGCTTTGCACTCTGGTTTCTAATGACTTTTAAAGCTGTCAGACGCACTACATCATTAATATTCGGTACTGTTTCATAGATCATCCTGGCAGATGCTGCGTTAGAGAGCTTAAATAACTGACACTTGTCAGTCATCACAATGAAAATAAATATGGGCGTCAGTAATGAACTCACGCAATGATTTATGTTCGGATTGCCGAAAGGTTTGTAGGTACAGTACCATTGAGCATAATACGGTACTAATGCGACAGGTAGGCGGCATTATAGCCCAATGCAACTTGATCTTACGGGCTCACCATAGTCCGTGCTACATGGACACTTCGTTCTGAGTAGCTAAATCTAAAACAACAGCAGCAGCAACTTGATAGTTTTATTTGAAGTTGAAATAATAATCCAGCTTCTGGTGCTGTACAGAGAATGTGAAAAGTTAACTCTCCCTCTCTTTACAGTCTGACTTCTAGAGCTGTCTGTCATGCACGCCACAAAAATGAGGTATTCCACTACCCTAACCCAACTTAACCCAGGACCCACGAATAGAAAGCGGGACATCCCGTCAATTGTGCGAGCTCCTGTGATTTATAGTACCTCATATATTAGCCGTTGGAGATTTATACATTAAAATGCCATGTACTATTCGAGAGACAGATTTAAGAACTTCATTTCTCCATTTTCTTTCACTCTCTTCCCCCCTATTCCCCTCTCTCCCCCCCTATTCCTTCCCCCTCTTCCCCTCTCTCCCCCCCTATTCCTTCCCCCTCTTCCCCTCCCCCCTCTTCCTTCCCCCTCTTCCCCTCCCCCCCTCTTCCCCTCTCCCCCCTCTTCCCCCTCTCCCCCCTCTTCCCCCTCTCCCCCCTCTTCCCCCTCTCCCCCCTCTTCCCCCTCTCCCCCCTCTTCCCCTCTCCCCCTCTCCCCCCTCTTCCTCTCTCCCCCCTCTTCCTCTCTCCCCCCTCTTCCTCTCTCCCCCCTCTTCCTCTCTCCCCCCCTCTTCCCCTCTCCCCCCCTCTTCCCCTCTCCCCCCCTCTTCCCCTCTCCCCCCCTCTTCCCCTCTCCCCCCCTCTTCCCCTCTCCCCCCCTCTTCCCCTCTCCCCCCTCTTCCCCTCTCCCCCCCTCTTCCCCTCTCCCCCCCTCTTCCCCTCTCCCCCCCTCTTCCCCTCTCCCCCCCTCTTCCCCTCTCCCCCCCTCTTCCCCTCCCCCCCTCCCCCCCTCTTCCCCTCCCCCCTCTTCCCCTCCCCCCTCTTCCCCTCCCCCCCTCTTCCCCTCCCCCCCTCTTCCCCTCCCCCCTCTTCCCCTCTCCCCCTCTTCCCCTCCCCCCCTCTTCCCCTCCTCCCCTCTTCCCCTCCTCCCCTCTTCCCCTCCTCCCCTCTTCCCCTCCTCCCCTCTTCCCCTCCCCCCCTCTTCCCCTCCCCCCCTCTTCCCCTCCCCCCTCTTCCCCTCCCCCCTCTTCCCCTCCCCCCTCTTCCCCTCCCCCCTCTTCCCCTCCCCCCCCTCTTCCCCTCCCCCCTCTTCCCCCTTCCCCTCCCCTCTTCCCCTCTCCCCCCCTCCCCCTCTTCCCCTCCCCCCTCTTCCCCTCCCCCTCTTCCCCTCCCCCTCTTCCCCTCCCCCTCTTCCCCTCTTCCTCTTCCCCCCCTCTTCCCCCCCTCTTCCCCCCCTCTTCCCCCCCTCTTCCCCCCCTCTTCCCCCCCCTCTTCCCCCTCTTCCCCTCTCCCCCTTCTTCCCCTCTCCCCCTTCTTCCCCTCTCCCCCTTCTTCCCCTCTCCCCCTTCTTCCCCTCTCCCTCTCTTCCCCCTCTCCCCCTCTTCCCCCTCTTTCCTCCTAGTCTCCCTCTTTCCTCCTCTTCCCCCCTTCTCATATTCTCCCTTCCCTCCTATTCCCTCTCTTCCCCCCTTCCCTCCTCTTCCCCTACATATCTCTTTCTCCCCCTCTACCTTGCCATCCCCCTCTAGCCCTACCTCCCTCTCCTCCCCCTTTAAACCTTCCCCATCAAACCGTCCCACTATCCGTCTTTAAACCTGCCCTCTCCCCCCAATTTAGACCTGCCCTCTCCCCCCAATTTAGACCTGCCCTCTCCCCCCAATTTAGACCTGCCCTCTCCCCCCAATTTAGACCTGCCCTCTCCCCCCAATTTAGACCTGCCCTCTCCCCCCAATTTAGACCTGCCCTCTCCCCCCAATTTAGACCTGCCCTCTCCCCCCAATTTAGACCTGCCCTCTCCCCCCAATTTAGACCTGCCCTCTCCCCCCAATTTAGACCTGCCCTCTCCCCCCAATTTAGACCTGCCCTCTCCCCCCAATTTAGACCTGCCCTCTCCCCCCAATTTAGACCTGCCCTCTCCCCCCAATTTAGACCTGCCCTCTCCCCCCAATTTAGACCTGCCCTCTCCCCCCAATTTTGACCTGCTCTCTTTCCCCAATTTAGACCTGCCCTCTTCCCCCAATTTAGACCTGCCCTCTCCCCCCAATTTAGACCTGCCCTCTTTCCCCAATTTAGACCTACCCTCTTTCCCCAATTTAGACCTGCCCTCTTCCCCCAATTTAGACCTGCCCTCTCCCCAATTTAGACCTTCCATATCACCCCTCAGACCTTCTCTCACTCCCCCCCCCTCCTCCCCAATTTAGACCTACCCTCTTTCCCCAATTTAGACCTGCCCTCTTCCCCCAATTTATTGTCCTGCCCTCTTCCCCCAATTTAGACCTGCCCTCTCCCCAATTTAGACCTTCCATATCACCCCTCAGACCTTCTCTCACTCCCCCCCCCCACCACCCTCACTCAACCATTTTCTCCCTCATCTTCTCCCACCTTTCCACGATATTCAACGCAGAATTTGGTCTTGCTTTCCCCTTTCTTTTCTTAAAAGATTATATGGGATATAGGCTAAATGTGAGATGCAGCCCTATTGACCGCGCTACACAGCATGTAGCCCTGCGATAAATTATCCTCTTGTATAGCCTAAGTGCAAGCAGTACTGGACATTTTTTAATTATTGAACATAAACATTCTAGAATACTAGTTTATCTTCTAAGTTAGGAATGGGTTGGGTGTCTAGTGACTTCATTGTGCTTGAACTTCATATTCTACATATTCCATACTAGGTGTGTTAAATAATTTTTAACATTTAATTTTTAATTACGTTATAATTCAAAGTTAACTTTAAATATAACATGTAAAACGTGCAAGTGAAATTGGGATTTACAGCAAAGTACTATTTTAATAACAAAACCAGTAAAAGTACTACTGTTAGGTTGTAGTGGGAGAATATTTAGATTTTGTTTATGTTCATGCTATTAATTAAAGGTCCTATGATAGCATGGTGAAATCAAGCGTTTATCATGTAGGAGTGTGAGAGATTTGCGCGGTATTTCTATCCTGACTTGAGCTGTTGGGATCTGTTACAATACCTTGTATAATAACTTAATATAGCCAATATAAATCATTCAGCATCTCAAGATAGCCAGACTAGTGTTCCCAGTAGACGACTTTGGTAAAGACAATACATGACGTCTTTTCAACTTTTCTTTCCATGTTTTTCTTGCACACTTTTCCCTAGTAGCCTACTGCGACAGCTATTGACTAGCATCAAGAAAAAATAATTCCACAACTGGAGATGGAATGCAAATAAGACTTTATCAAAATCCTCAGATTAGGCAAAATTGTAATTCATTTTGTCAATAAAGATGTTAATAATAATGAGTGATGGGCGAGTTCACCGTGGTGTGGTGGTGGTGTGTTTGTTTTTTGTAGAGGCTAAAGTGATGACTTAGATGGATTAACTTTTTGAATGACAAGATAACAGTAGTAGACACAGTAGATAGTAGTAGTAGTAGACACACAGATAACACTAGAGGCACATAGGGCCAAGTTATAAGAATCAGAACACAGACTGATGGCAGAGAGAGATAATGAAGTACTGTACTCTTTTCGCAAGTTTTAGTTGTAATGTGAACTGGACTATGACGTGAGAGCGCGCGTCATCAGCTGGAGGGATTGATGAATGTTGGTACTGTGGGAGCCATTCAAGGCCTTGTCACAGTGGTGCTGATGTGAAGGATTTCTGCCTCTCACACTGTCCAGGATACATAGGATCCTATGTATAGGGCTTACCTCTGAGGAGCTGGCCGTTTCCTGATTAGTTCGTTCTGTTTTTAATTTGTATCCTTGACCCATGAAATTCCAAGCTTTTAAAAGTTATTATATTTAGTGCAAGATTTAGTAGAGTTGTGTAAACAGTAAAGGAAAGGTATACTAGCAACTGATAACCTGGCTATATCAGGTACCATCTAGGCTGGTGAAGCCTTACCTGGGCTGCATGAGTAGAACAACTGAAATAGACCAAGGATAAACCTACAGTTAAGATATATGTGGTGAAGGCAAACAGTGGCAGTTAACAAAGCCCAAGTCCGGCCACAGTGAAAAAACCTGTATCTCAAGATACAGAGCGAGATTGATTTGCGCTGCTATATACTTAATAAATCATTGTCGCGGGACAGGCAGCCAGTGTATAATATATATATATATATATATATATATATATATATATATATATATATATATATATATATGTTACTCTCTGGAACGGAAGCAGAGATCTCATAATATATACATGGAAGGTACCGAAGGACAGGTCTCAAATATCCATAAAATTATATATTGCAGCGAAGGATATTGTAGGAAATGCAGAATAGACCCAGTGAAGAGTGAAGGTGCCAAAGGCGCACAGAGAACGTACTAACCATTAGAGGTCCACGGTTCTTCAACCTCCTCTCACCAAATACAGTACAGTACAAGCAATATTGTCGGAACACAAGTGGTGGTAAAAAGACAATTTGGCAAGTTCCTGCAGGAAGTGCCGGACCAATATGATTGTAATGGATACGTGTGGATGCCTGTGGGCTGCTCCGAGCAGAGCAGCTTTTAACAAGATATTACAAGAAAAGTCTAGCCTAAGGCCGGACTTGGGAAATAGAACAGCTCTCGGTATCAACTACAGATGTAGGAAGTGCCGGATCAGCCAGGTTGTTATAGCTATGTTGGCCTCGATCACCTGGCATGATTGCAGAAGAACTAGAGACCTCGCGCCAGGTAAATTACCCCTCGACTGCTCATTAAAATTGAAATTTAAATTTTGCCCCTTGTTGAAGTATAATAGGTTCCAGCTAAGCAGCCATGTATTAAACGCGTATGGATTAACAGTTTTTTAAGAGACAGCTCAACTCTCAACGTATCCAGGCAAAATTCAACAATGCTTGCAGCAGCCACGAGCATATGCAAATCAGTTCTGGATCATTAGTCATAGTTCAACCAAAGAAGTGTGTACTGTAAACAACAGTGTAGAATCTTACTGTGGATGAGCGTATTTGCAGGTGTTAACGAAGTAGCCTAGGGTGCTATAATCTGTAATGCTGGGTTCGAGCTGGGTAGTATTACAAGAAATGTACACCCCGGTGCATTTGTATTTGAGGAAAATAAGGCTACCGAGATGGCTGAATATGGAAAGTGACGCGTTCTTTGGCTAACTCTATTGAACTTGTTGATAAAGTCAACTCAAACTGAGGTGATATGTTTACTGAACGTTGTGACAAGAAAATGTGTGTGAAATTCTGGAACCCACTTGCTCATTGACATGATAATTCAGTTGTACAGTACTGTGAAATCACTATGAGCACAGCGAACATGTAACACACGCACATAAGAATTATGTAACACCGTAGCAGGCCTGTTGGCCCATACTAGGAAGGTTTCGTTTAAATACACCCTCTGTGCAATATGTACACGGGCATTCCCCTGCAATAATAAAATGAAAATGCAAAGTGTATGATCAAATAAGTGCTTGCATAGCTGCATTTGAACACGGGAGTGTGGCTGAAGATTACCAGCACACCTCAAACAAATGCATAGCGCATTACTTAAAATAAATAATGAGGCTCTGCTTAGTGGATCAGCAGCGTTTAGTCAAGCACGTAACTGGTGTTATATGGCACGGGAATCCTCTGGAGACTTGAGCCCTTTTCTGCTTGCCAACCCCATTCTGCTGTACTTTTGAACTGTTTTTGTCTCCAGAGCGAGCCCACTATCACCAACCATTGTGTAGTATACCTACCATACCTGGAATGCCTTCCTCTACTGGCCGTGATGGAAAAGTTACAAATCGTTGATAAGATACAGCTTAAGAATTGTTGCATTGTTGGACTGGCATAGTAGACCTATACTGTATTATGATCTTTTGTTAAATGGAACCGTAAAGGTTGAAGGGAGCAGAATGCTGACAACGTGAAGATTTGTAGATAAACACTAAGGGATGGGTTTGCTTAGTCTTTATTGATAGATGACGTTACGCATGTAAGGTCTGTATAATGTATAAAATACATAGAGCTAGTGCTTATGAAAGGAAAATAAATATGGATAAGGTCAGGGAAGTAAAGATGTGAGGAAGTCGGAGATATGAGGGCTTAGCCTGTGTTTTTCAATTACTATTTTTTTGGTATTAATTTAGCAAGAGGGGCAGGCCTAGCCATGCTGAATGTTCGAATGTTCCTTAATCATGTTCGATGGTGGTATAGGATTTGATGGCTGCCGCCTCTGTAAACATATGTCCTGATGTAATTTCCTACTTTTTTTTATCAACACATTTAGGTACATCTGCATTTGTGCAGCTACCCTAGACTATATGAAGGGGAGTACAGCGTGTCAAAAAACTAGCTACGTGACGCTAAAAATCCCCATCACACAGGAGGGTTAGTCATACAAAGACATGTGATAAGTAATCTGCACAGGCAAACTCTTAAGTGCATTTTGAGGAATATCATCAACACAAGAGTGAATAAGGTAGCAGTGATACTGAAAGTCCCCATCTCGCAGGATGGTTAGTCATACAGGGCCTTCCTACTTTGATAAATTTGGCACCTCTGAAGTTAAGGTGTTGTTCCTGGTTACTGTGTGTGACCACCAATTGAGTTTTACAATAACCCAAGTATCAAAGAATGTACAATCGTACCCTAACTTCTTATAGTTTTTATAAGAAGGTTGTGGAGCGAGAGGCGAGAATCACTGGGGACACGCGGTGAGCTAAGATGCGCCTGGCTATTGATCACTAGCCAACCCCACCTCCCTCTTACCCAGGATATGCCAGTGTTAGCCTGGCTTCACTCCGGCTCCACCTCCCTCACTCCCCACCCCGACCTCGGTCCCTGCCCACCCCACCCCTCACCACCCCCATCCCTCCCCGCCTTCATACCCAACTCGTGGCGTACCCAAGTTCAGTTGTCGGTATGTCTCGCATGTATCCGTCTTGGGAGTATACTTGGTTCACTTAACACCCTCCTGGAATTGTTTACACTGAACAAATACACTGAGGCTATCACTGATAAATTACACTGAGGCTGTCCTGATACAGTATAACTATTCCCAGGAAGGGTTTGTTACCATAGTGACACAATTACCTATACTCGCCGAAATTAATCTGTATTTATTTCGGAATGTTTTATATTTAAATATGTATGCAATTATTGAATACCTGTTAATTTCACTTTTGCATATAAACTTATTTGTATGGCCTTTTCCAAATTGCCACATTGACTATGCACGTCCAGGCTGAAGCTAGCCTAAAAACGCATCTCGCATTATAATGTGTAGAAATGGCTGGGGCAGTAGTGAGACTGGTAAGGTACATCCAAGTTGGCACACATCCAGTGCTCTCAAAAATATCGTGTGCCTTAAGGATTTTTTTTTATTTATTTATATACAAGAAGGTACATTGGGTTTATGAGAGTACATAGCATTGATGTTTTACATTCCTGTAAAGCCACTAGCAAGCATAGCCTTTCTGGCAGGAAATTGCAGGCATTTCCAGAATGTGTGGGAATACCTAATTTTTTCTAGTCGCCTGTCAGATTTTAGCTTCTCTGTACGAAAATTTTAATTTTAGAAACTTATTTTTGATTTGAGAGTTCTTTCTTACTTTCATGTTATCAGGTCAGGTTTCAATTAAAGCAAGCGTGATGGAGAAATATATTGGCTGGTGGCCTCCACACCCTTCCCGAGAGCACTGCTCTCACTCAACACAGGCTTCCCGGGTCCTTCCTCCATATTGGTCTTCCACCTTCACAATTGTTGTTGGACACTTTTAAGTTTAGGCTGTCTCAAGTGCGCAACTCCTGATGAGATACTCTTCGTGGAAGCGCATGTAAACAATGAGTTGTACTGTACTTAAGTTATTATGGCAACTAATTCATCCCTTGAGTGGGCGTCCATTTGTTTTAACTAAATACAGTGCTTGACTTTTAGTTGGGATCAGTAATCACCTGTAATATTTTTTCTGTTAATATTAATTTGATGTCACTAGTGAATTTAGTTATACGAGCGAACTTGTATTTCATGCGAACTCTCGTGGTTCAGGATAAATTAACTCCTACATTATATTTGTCAATATTTTTGTTTGCATAATATTTCATTACAGATTTACAAAATCGGCAGATTTTTAGTGTAAAAAAAATCAACTGTATTAAGCCACCTTACCATGGTAAAAATAGTACACATTTTTAGTGCTATTTATGTCCTTACTCCTTAAGGATTCTCATGCTTATTCCTTTAATACAGTACTGTATTACGGTGTTTTAAACATAGCAAATAGTTGGGAGCATGTCTCCATTGCTTTATTTCCCCGTCTTACTTAATACAAGTCAAGGTTAGCAAAGCATTATGAAGCTTATATTTATTTGCTCCTACCCATGATAACCTAAAATATAATTTTACAATTCGGCATAGGCTTAGGTCAAGTGATTTCAATTATAAAGTGGTGTTGATACACGTAAACAATGGTATTTCTTCCGGGGAGAGGATGTATCATAATATGAATTTTAATTTGATAATATATACAAGATATTTTGATGTTTTTGTATCTGTTAGTCAAAAAGTTGCACCAGTGCCTTCCCTGCATTTTAATTCTGTAAAGTTGATGGTGTTGTAAATGTAGATGCAAATTATATTTAATATCAAGACTCCTTGAAAAGAAAGGTCGTCTACATAAAGTTTGTAAAAGATTGGCTATTATTCCTGGATCAGGCTGGTGCTTCTAAACTTTAGACCCACCTTAATTTAGAGAATCTCAATATTAAATTTACAAACTTCCTATTCGAACGGGTAAAACTCCCGGAACCCACTCTAGGTACAATCCAGGTAGGCAAGTCTTAGTTGCAACTTGGCATAACAAATATTACGTAAATGGTAGTACTGTATATAGATATTAAATTGTGGAAAGGAGCCTAATTTATTTTGTATTGAAACTTGATTTCATTCGGTTAAGTTGTTAGGCTTCTTATCGTGCTTTCTAAAACAAATTAGAACAAATTAGGAAATGCCATTTTTTAACAAAGTTTGTCCGTAATGCCTCGGCAACGAAGTGTCGTGCCTTGAGCAGAAGACTACGTTCTGACTGATGGTTGACATGTGACAGTGGCTGTCAAACCCCCCTCCCTACCCTTCACTACCTACATCACTAGTGTGTCTTTGGCTAGGACATAAAGGCATATTTTCTGCAACTCGGTCTAGGCCCTAGAGAAGAATTGTCGCAGAACAATTATGAATCACCGCAAAGGGCCTATTGGCCTATTTTTGGCAGTACCTAATTAGTTTCACCCCTCTTCCCTACGTATCTATTGAGTATTTTTGTAAAGCTAGATATACCATTTGCCTCAGTGATGTTGGCCGGCAACCAATTACATTCGTCTACCACCTTATTGCACATCCGTACACTATATCCATCCCAAATCTGAACTCCAGATCATAGACATATGGATTCTGATCTGGCCAGATAGTTTCAAGAGCAAGTCCTTATCTACGCTATTGGTACCTCTCATCCATTGAAACGTAAGATAATTATATAGCACTAAGTTAGTACATATCATTTGGAAAGATTACTTAACGACCTCGGACGTGTTTTCCTTCGCCCTACGTGCATCTATAGTGAATGCAAACCAAGCTGCTTCAACGTCTCTTCAAACGGGTCAGGAATGCCAGCCGTCGGTCCGGCGTTCTTATGTAGGATTTTCTCAAAAGTTATCGGTGTCTTTTTAAGTGGTCAGAATTGGGCGTTGTTGTTACAGTAGAGCCTCGCCAAGGCCTAATATAATTGGAGGATAATGATCATGCATTTATTACTGACGGTTTGGTTATAAACCCATGCATCCTATTTCTTTGTTCGTTCCACATTGTTGACTAGGCTCCGGTCGCTGCCAATCATAACTCGAGAGAGAGAGAGAGACACAACTTTGCCAAAATCCTGCATTGTTTATTTAGTGACCGTTGTCACTATCATCTCTTAAATTTAAGAATTTAAATTTATCTTACGTTGATAAATTAAAAGTTTTATGTACAGTGTGATGAGGTCTCAGTTTTTGAGTTATCATTCCAGTTTACAATTTAACCCCACCTTCGTGTCATCCCCAATTTGCTGATATTTTTTGTTAACCCCAACATCTTGGTTATTGGCATATTTCTGGACAATACAACTCTGCAGAACACCACTAGTGAGATTTCATCACTTATTTCACTCGGTTGATACTAATATCCTGCCTCCCATTCAGGATATTGAATATCCTGAATGGGAGGATAATGTTTTGATCCGGTTGAGAACATTCGCTCCAATGCCGTGGGCCACAATTTTCCAGATCCGTCCGTCTCTCGTGGTAGTGTCAAAATCCATTACTGCGATCAAGACACACATCATAATTTGTATTATTGTCGATTGCCTGGAATACCCCTGTGAAGGACATACTTTTTTTATACTATATATAACCTTAACAGGAAACAATATTGATTGTCTATTATCAGGTCATTTTTGTCGGTGTCTTCATAATTTAATCTGCCGTTATAGCTTTGATGAACTTTCCCACGATTAAAGTCTAATCGGACTGTAGTTCGCAGTAAGGGATATTATCCCTCATGAATATCTGGAATTAGTTGGCTACTCTCCGAGAAGTAAAGATTTGTTCTATGTTTGTATATTGAGTATTTCAACTTTTTCGCTTATCACCTTACATTCTGTGGTATACTTCAACCTTCTCACATTCTTACCTTGTATATAGACTTTCTCTACCATACTGTGCACTACTTGATAATGGCTCAGGGCGGACCAAAACTTCATTTATTTTATTTTCATATGTATGGGTTGGAAGTCAAATTTTCAGCCACGTTGTTGTAACTTACTGTTTGCATTTAAGGATATATATAGGCAATCAACATAAGTCCCCCTTATAAAGGTGATTGAACTAATATGACGAAAATCTTCGAGAGTGCAATAAAGCCAACTTTCCATTTGTATGGAAAAGGGCTTGCATTACCCAGGTAAACATTGCTTTGGAGCAAGGTGCACATGTTTGCACCTTGCAAGATCAGTGCAAGGTACAAGGTCCTACTAGATCATTGTGAAAAATGCAGAGGTAATTAAGAATATGAAAATCTAGATGTAAGCATTTTGCAAGGCATTTAGTTTGTGTGACCTTGGAACGATAGCCCTTAAAAATGGGGTTATCTGAGCAAATGACGATCACGTTGGTACGTAAATATTATCCTAACAGATCACAAATAGTGATATTAAATCAAACAGGGTTTAAAGGTTTAGCATACGCTAGCCTAGTTTAGTAAAACGCCAGTTTTCTGAAGACACGGTTCTCTCTTTCGCCATTGCTGTAGCCTCACATCAAATATCGACAAAACGTAAACTAGAACTTTGTGTCATTTAAAAACGAATGACGTCTTTAATTGCCAGCATGATGAATGTTTACGGAAAATACTGGAAAACTTCAGTCATGCCTCTGCTGTCTTGTGGTGGGCACCGATGATAACTTTCAACTATTGCATTTCGTCAAGGAAAACGCACAAGAAAACGGTTACAAGATACAGATGCAGTCTGATAAGTTCATTGAATAGAGAGGGAAACAAAATATATTCAAATGATAGTTGGATAGCCTGACGTATAGCGAGCACAGTCAATATAAAAATGGGTGGATACTGTGTTCAACGTAGCCTCTGTAGTACCGTAACCGTTTTGAACTATGATCAGTGCGCATATTCCTTTTCAAGGCAGGCGAATTTGTATTACATTCTATTACATTAATTCTATTACATTTGTAGGCTTTAACTCCCCCAAAATTGTAATGTTCTCTGGAACTGAGATGAAAACGATATCATAATCAGTACATGGAAAATACTTTGTGAATCTCTAATCCGCATAAAAGATTTATCAATTTACCTTCTCAGAGATAGGATAGGCTCCAAATGCTCCGGTAAGAAAATACCGTGATACTGTAGCTCTGCAGAGGATTACGACGCTTTAATCTTCTGTCAGAAAATATAAGAAATGCCTAAAATATTTGTCTTAAAGATAAAACTAGATTAGTTCCGGCAGAAAATGTCGGGTTGTAATGCCACCGAGGGCCTGTGGACTGCGAAGCAAATGTGACTATGTAGGGGTTTCGGCCTCGTAAACCAATAACCAATGTCAAGAATGATGGACTTGTGAGAAGATAACGTATAGTTAAAACTGTCAAGATTTTATATGCAATGTTCGTTAGCATTTACTTGTCAGGTGCATCATGCTGAAGAACAATTATGGGAAGGTGTATAGCAGAAGCAGTTGAGAAACTACATATACAATTGAAAGTGTGGTGGTGGCGAGATGCAATGAGTGGTGTAGTGGAGGTGGCGGAGGCGACTGTCACTTCCAGCACAAGCTGGGACCGCAACGTTGCCTCCACAACTGGCACTGTCGCTTTAATATTGCTGGTCACGGGAAGTGTTACTTGGTGGCCTGCCTGCCTTCCTATCACCCCCACCCCTTGCTACCATCCCTCAAGCGTTTTCCTAAACAAGTTATGTACATTTTGCGCCCCTTATTAGTTGGCAGAATATTTGCAAATTTGCAAGGGGTGGCAGTTGAGAGGGCGTTGAGAACGGCGACATGATAATGAAGCTGGGGTGTGAGGGAGAGACGGGCTGGTGTCTAGTGTCTGGTCAGCTGCTGGGGGTTTGTACCCTGACAGTCTCCCAGGGGCCCGTCTCATCACACTCGTCTCTCTTGTAACATTTTAAACCCTACACTTGTAAATGATGATAAATTTATTACAGTGGGTAGGTGTATCCGCAAGATAACATTGATAGTGATTCCATTCATGTGGATAGAAATGTGGATTTTATTGATAATATACTAGCAGTATTTACTTTTCACTACTGTATATCCATAATTAAATGGAAATGATGCCAATCATATGTATATTTGTTTTAACTTTAGATTATTTTTAACTTTAGGCTTGGCAATGTCCTTGGGAAAGCCGGTAGCATTTAGCATGTTATTTGTACTACTATAAAAAGCTTAGGTGTGGTTCATGGCATGAACTAAAGTCCACAGGCACGCTCTCGCAAAGCAAACCTGTCTGGTCTACCTTAGCAACAGGAAATTACTACCACCGCAAGCAAGTGACGCAGGATTGTAGCCACAAACTTGGCTGAAACTGCAATTATTAAAAAAACTTATTTTTCATCATCGTCAATAAATTAAAATGTGTCGGTTAAATAAGCAATTGCTCTAGTTTTGTGACAAAACTCTCCCATCAGTTATGATGTTAAAGATTCGCTACCTGGAACAAAAAGTTCCAAGTAACACGGGCTATGGTGAGCCCGTAGATAGTTATATATATCAGTTATGAATGATTTTTCTGAATCTTAGTAGACTTAAGGATTGCGATACCCGCTTTTAATGGCACGCTACTAAACACCGTGAATTAAACCATCATTGAGCGTGTTAATTCTTCGTTCCACTTGGTACCACTCGCGAAGGGTTAGCCAAAGGCTGGTTGACCTTGATGTTCGCACGGAGACGAGTCTGGGATTGACGAAGCGCGGCAAGAACTTGAGGAGAGCGACCCCGCTTCACGTTATTGTGTGAGATCACCTTGAGCCCGTTGTGGGTGACTCATGGTGTTGCCGTGGGGGGAAGGGGCCGAGTGTGCCTACCTCATCAACCCGGCCTCACCAACAGTACTTCCCATCTCAAAAACTTGTGCACTAAAAGTTTTAGTGGCTTACAAAATTGACGCGATATCCCGTTTTCTATTCGTAGGTCCTCGGTTAGGTTAGGTTCCAGCAAATTAGTACATTAGTGACGTTGGGAACGCTCGGGAGGACGGGCTGACATAGCTTAATTGGTCACTTACACCAGTTTATTCACATTTATATTCCGTGGAAATATATATATTTATAAAGCTATCACTCGTGTTTCCATTAATTTATTTTTGACGATGAGCATCTTAAATAAGAATCCCTATAGATCATATATTATTTAAAAACTTAAAAACTGTACATACAAATTGTAGTCGGTTACTTCTCCCGAGACAACTCATCACCCGGGGAGCCGGTCGGCCGAGCGGACAGCACGCTGGATTTGTGATCCTGTGGTCCTGGGTTCGATCCCAGGCGCCGGCGAGAAACAAGGGGCAGAGTTTCTTTCACCCTATGCTCCTGTTACCTAGTGGCAAAATAGGTACCTGGGATGTTAGCTGTCACGGGCTGCTTCCTGGGGGTGGAGGCCTGGTCGAGGACCGGGCCGCGGGGATACTAAAAAGCCCCGAAATCATCTCAAGATAACCTCAAGATAATCACCCGAGAAACGTTTGCACTTATGGATAGGGCCTCGCCGTTATTCACGGGAACGTGATAGTTATCATTTGGAATTATGAAGGAACTATTGTCAGAGATAGCTTACTGACTGGCATTTTTATTCTTATTGAAGTCAGATCTTCGTTACATGAGCTGTGTTTGTAGTGATTTTGATCGGTAATATTCCCCGAATCTGTTGAGGTAGAATGCCGAGATTGTAAAAAAAAATGTGTATAACTTCACGTTATGGTTAGTGTATATTATTTAAATTGTCTTCTTATCCCAATTTTGTGATATAAATTATGCCAATATCTTACCGGTCTAATGGTAAACTAAGCTTTATTTTTCCAATATATATATATCACCTTTCAAATTATAAGCTAAGTGTTGCTCGCTTTATGGTAAAAATGTGTGTTTAATGTCGACTGTTAAATGGTATACGTGTTTAACCCAGTCATTATTGTATATTGTGTAAGTTGTTACGGATAGTTTCCGAATCTGAAGCGGTCTAATTATTTTTGAACAGTAAATTTGTTTGTTGCGTTCACTTTTCTCAAATTGAAGATGTCCATCCAGTTTACTATCAGCTTCAGGTCAAGCCCTATTAATATTACACTGGCGCAAGGTCGCCATGTCCTTGGGCCATATGTGTGTCTCATTTAGAATGTTCATTGACTTAAGTGAGAGCAGTGGAGACCAGAGTACTATTAGTAGTAGGAGATAAATAATAATTATTATTACCATGTCGTAGCTCAGTCGATTAAGGCAGCGTCTGGGATGCTCTCGGACGTAGGTTCGAATCCTCGTCACGACCCTTGTGGATTTGTTCATAAAATAATAAGTTAGCCTTAAATTTCCTTACCATGGTCAAGGCGGCATCAACACTTCACCGTATCACTTTAAACTGTCTAGTTCTACACTTTATCACTCGTCAAATATGAAAATTACACGTACATTAGTTTTGTATTGGTGCTGTTGGTGTAAGGTGCCTGGACAGGGGCCTTAATATTTTTCCTGAAGAAGGCGAGTGTGTATCGATTTTTTGTTCATCGATTTATCCATTTTTGTTCCAATATTGTTCTATCAATTCCAGGTAGCTGTAATGGGACTATATTTTCAGTGTGTACATAATAATAATTTTGTATTCATACAATATACATTTGAACATGTTACACTTGAGTATTAGTAGGCTCACAAAATTATATAAAGCCACTAATACGCTCCTTGTATTAGTTGCTCCAGCCCATTCCCCCCCCCCTGTTGTGGGAGTACTTATAGGAATGATGGGGACCATAGTACATATACCGACGTATAACGCAATTAGAATATAGGAATCGGTACTATTGAATTTGGACAAACCGGAAAACGATTTTCTAATTATGTTGCAGTGAAAAAACTAAACTAACCTCACCTTCCTAGACCTAAGACACGCTATCTGAGGCCTAATGTAGTGTGTGTGTGTGTGTGTGTGTGTGTGTGTGTGTTTGCTATTCTAGGAATATGTTTTTTAGCTTCATTTTTTTCGGACTAAAGTGAATAGTACAAAGTTTTACTATTTAGTACGTCAATGTTTGTACTACGGTGCACATAATTGCAACAAGTACTATCTAAACAGGCGGATGGGTTGGTGGCTCTTATATAGGTTGCAAACATTCTTCATGTTTAATTGCCATTCTCTGCAACAGTTATTATTTACCCTCAAAAATTGCGTGAATTATTGGCTAATAATTGCAGGTTTATAGTTGGAGTGGTATACGTGTGTGAGAGCTGGAGAGGTGTGTGCGCGCGCGCGTGTGTGCGGGGAGAGACTGAGCGAGCGAGCTATAGGTGCAGGTCGGGTAGCAACAGCAGGCGGCGGCAGGGTGACTAGGGGTGGTGGGGTGGCTTGCCTTGGTCCGGGGAGGGGGAGTATCAGGCTCTAGGGAGAGGGAGAGGGGGGACTTTGTTGGATATCTTGGTTCTGGGAGAGGGGGTGGGGATGACGGGCCACGCACGCGCTCCACGGGTCTCTTTGTTGCCGCGTGCTGACACAACACAAGCCCTCTTCCTCTCCCTCTGCTCAATTTTAAACTTAATCATTTTCCGGCAACTATATACACAACTTGGTCGGTTATAAACAGGAACATGTATATAGAACCATACCCCTGGCAGCTCAGTACAGTAGCCACTCGCCGGCTGAGTGGTTATCGTACTGAGCTGCCAGGGTTTGGTTCATTGGCGGCCCAGATTCGAATCCTGGAGAGGGGTCATAGTGTACTATGGTGCATAGAGAAGCATTCAGATCCAAGTTTTCTTTTTGACAATAGTCAGAAATGCTCCCAGAACCTTCAGAGCATAACACAATCTCCTCCTATTTGGAAATGCATACGTTGTTATACCACAGAGGAGAGAGAGGTCATTAGCAACCTCAGTTATTAGAGCTATTAATGAATTCTCTAGAGAAGACAACCTAGTTTGCCTTTTCCCTCGTGCCAAGACCACCAACCGCAGGACGACCAACAACTCCCCTGAGAACGAGAACCATAAAATGAGAGCATAGATCACCAGGAAACAGAGTGCAATACGGCAGGACCAATCAATCTCATAACCAGCGAGGATACTATTGTCATTAGGAATGGCACGACAGCACGAGCAGCTCTACAAGACAATCGTAGACCTCCAGACAGCAGCTGTCATCCCCCAGGAGAAAAATGTTGGTGCACAACCCTTAACTGTTCAAGAGTCTGAGAAGAGCACCTTTCAATGTCTGTTTCCACCATGCAAGCAGTCATGTCTTTTCCGCTATGTTCAGCAGGGGGGGGGGGCTTCACAAGCCTAAGACCCCAGCACATCAAACAAGGCTCAACCCAGCTCTTGGAGCCTCCGCAAAGAACCCTTCTAGTGCAAATTACGAGATTCTCCAACATGTGTTTGGCTGGCGGCGTCCCTCAGGACATCAGGTCTCTTTCATGGAACAGACCTCTGTGCTCAAACAAAAAAACAGGGGGGGATCAGGGTCCTTCCCGTTGGCAACACACACAGACGCCTCGTAGCTAATGCTGCAGTGAGATCAGCCAGCCAGGTAGCAGCCACCATGTTGAAACCTAATCAGCTCGGGTTTGGGATCCCCCTAGGCTGAGAGGCTGCAGCACACGCAGCACGTGCTTACATTGCCAATCTCTGACCAGAAGGCACTAGTTGAGCTGGACTTCAAAAATACCGTCAATCAAATCAGAAGAGATGCTGTCCCCCAAGCTCTGCGCAACCATTTCGTTCCACATTATCCTTTCATCCAATGAAAGGATGAAAGTGCCGACTCGACGCTTCTTTTTGGAAAGCATGAAATCCTCTTGTGAAGGTGTCCAACAGGGCGATCCCTTAGCCGCCTCCTATTTTGCTTAGTTATCAAAGAGGTCATTGGTAATATGGCAGGCGAACTAAACCTGCTCGCTTGCTAGTGATAATATTGAACCAGAGATAATCAGGTTCCTGGATGGTGGCACCCTTGTCGGAACTCTGGATAATACAATGGAGGATAGAAGAGGATATATCCAGGAGCAAAGAACAACTATAGGGCTCTCAATGCATCCAAACGTGAAATAGTCTCCCCAACCTAGACATAACTGGCATAACAAGAACTGTTCTTCCGGACATTAGCATTGTTGAGCCAGCTAACTGTACCCTCCTGGGTGCCCCCGTTGGCCCTCAAGCAATCGAGGCGGTCCTGGAGGCAAAAATTACCGTCGTAAGGAGGATGCAGGACAGGATTGACAAGACTGATGCTCATGATACTCTTCCTCCTCACAAAATGCCTCTCTCTTCCTATGTTGACTTTCTTAGGTCTTCTCCATCCCACAGCAGCACTAAATTTAACAAGTA
Source organism: Procambarus clarkii (assembly GCF_040958095.1). Classification (NCBI taxonomy): domain Eukaryota; kingdom Metazoa; phylum Arthropoda; class Malacostraca; order Decapoda; family Cambaridae; genus Procambarus; species Procambarus clarkii. The sequence goes on from NC_091193.1 coordinate 17,641,525, forward strand.
TGGCATCCTTTTGAAGTCCATGCTAGAGAATGTCCTGAACCTCCCATTGGATGACACTCAATGGGAGCAAGCAACCCTCCCCGTAAGATTCAGTGGCCTTGGCATCTGTACGGCTCTCAGATTGCTCAGCCTGCCATTCCACCTCCTATGCATCAAACGACCTAATCGAAATCCTACCAGAACCTCTGGGTGATTAGACAGGGATACACGATCTTGCTTTTATTGAATGTTCAAATCAATGGGATGCCCTAGCAGCCTATACCCATGTTTGCAGCCCCATAACCCAACTTAGATCCAATACAAATGCACACAGTCCAACTGGACAGCCCAATAGTGGATAAAATAGCTGATGCCATGCTGAATGCTGCAGCATCAGATAAGGAGAAAGGCCGCCTCAGAACGGTGGGTACCCACCATGTGGGGGTCTTTTTTTCTGGCTGTACCTATCTCTACAGCATACACACGTCTAGATTCAGAGGCCCTCCGTGTAGCAGTAGCCCTCTGCCTTGGTGCCCCAATTCACACCAAATACGCGTGTGTTTGCAACAGTGGTAGCAGACCAATATGAACTGCATAGTCGAAGGGTTGATAATCATAATGTTTTTATTTACTCGTATAATTGTTTTATTTTCATTTCCTTAGTGATACCGCGAATAAAAGTAATAACGGTAATTTATTAGCTGAACTTTCGGACAAAAAAAAAAACGTTTACATACACCGTCCAACAGCCCGGTTGACCAGTCTAGCAACCAGGAGGCCAGGACAGGGACCGGACAGCAGAAACGTTGAGCCCCGAAATCATGGCAAGGTTCATGGCCTGGATGGGAAAATGGTTGAAAGTAGGCATTGGTCGCTCTTTAAATCTTTATAGTAGCTAATTCATTTATTTAAAAATGACCTGCATTATATTCATGAGTATAGCCTCTAAATATCCGAATTTAAAATTCGATTAAGATGATGGGCAATAATTGGTAGCAAACGTTTAATTATAAGTATGGGTGATAACATGGCAGTTGAAGGCTACTTCTGAAATAAGCTGTGTGTGGGAAATACATAAAACAAAAAATGTCGGGGTAGGTGTTAGTGGAGTGTTATTATCCTCTTTAAGGATAATACAAGAAGTGAAGGTTACGACCAGTAACACAGCTCGTTACCTTCTACAACGTCTCTGCTAACTTGCACCGCCAGCGCTTCCAACACGCATTTTGCTGATGAGACACAAGCTTTGCTCCTCGCACGGCAACCGGCTCACCACCTGCTGGTTTCATCACCCAGCAACTACACGCGCTGGTTATGATGACTGGCAGCAACAGCTAGTTTTTTGGAGCGCATACGTCGTGAATTAGCAGCTTTATAATGGTCACTGCCTGACCCTCACCCTCCCCCCACTACTCGAACCCCAACCACACTATCAGCCATACTCCCACTCTAGCCTATTATTCACATCTATTCACGTACAAACACCCACCCCGATGGCTTTTAAGAGTACCGGACAAGGTTCTTCTTGAGCTACCGCATCAACCTGGCTATGGGCACTTCAGGCCATTTACAGCATTGTAAAGAGGTTCTTTGTGTAGGTTCTTAAAAAAAAGCTATTCTTATAACCGCCATTTTTGCATGCGCTGCTACGCTTGTAGTGAGAGGATCGAAGTCATCTTCCTTTCAATCTAGTGATTTTCTGGCCTCTCATTCTCCTTTAGAACCAGACCCATAACGTTGTACTTGTCGGTGTTACAAAGGATAACACGTAAGTGGAAACAACAGACCATTAGATCCGCAACTAGGTTGCTGAGCTCCAATGGAAATTAGGTTGGTCACTACTGTAGCTTGTTTAGGTCATTTTCAAGCAGTCAGCCGTTTTCTTTGACGTCGTTGTGCCGCGTCAGGTTTGCATCATTTGCAAACAGTTAATGAAAGATTCCACTTTCATTGGTAGGTCGTTAATGAGCTCGTGTGTGTGTGTCTCATTTGTATTCGCCTATTTATGCCTGCGGGACTGAGGCGTTAGCTCTTGGGACCCAATCTTTCCAGCCGGTGGTTGTCTAGTACTTGACTAGTTGTCCCAGCGGGAGTTAAGCTTCGGCTCTTTCGTCCCGCTTCAGCAACCAATGATGGACAGGCTATTGAGCTCATTGGGCTCTTATTATCTTTACATTTGAAACTGTGTATTCAGTCTGCATCCACCACCTTCGCTTCTTCTTCATTTGTTAACTATTGACACTGAAATAATTTTCTAATATACCAATTTGGTACTAACTTTCCACTTGTGTCCTCAGCCATTCTAAATAATCTGGCCTTACCTACCCTATCGATTCCTTCTTGAGAATTATGTATGTGGCAATCTTGTCCTCTCCAGCTCCTTTGTCTTCCAGCGACGAGAGGTTTAATTTCTGTAGCCTTTCCTCATAATTCTTATCCTGTTGTGGAATTAGTCTGGTGGCATACTTGTGAGCTTTCCAACTTCTTGTTCTTGACTAGATATGGACTCTACGCGTGCGTACGTGCTCGCCTTCTTGTTCCTACAGGGTTGAACTTTAGTGTTTGGTCCCTGCCTTTCCAGCAGTGACTCCCGAAGGTGGGATGATACATTTTCTATACATAAATGATACTCGAAGGTTGGGTCCCTAGTCTGAAGCAATATAGTCATTTATTAATGCAAGAGATATGGTAGAAAATTAAAAATATGCTGAAAAGCAGAGGTACTGTAAGCACAGTGAGAACATTGTATAGTTACCAGAGGCCCAAAACACAATCATTTACTAGCAAGCTTGCCCAAGACAAGCTATGTAACCATATAGTCTAGGCTACCTGCATAAATGCGGATGTACCTAAATAGAATAAATATATATATATAGTAAAAATTGCAGGATAAAATAAGTTTTTAATAGGAAATTATACAGGTTCTTGTAGGACGTTCCAGATGACTGGGCTGTGATGGTTTTGTTAACCTTTGGTCCATTGCCAGCAGCCTTAGTTGTCAGATTATCCCCAGAAAATCCCCTGGGCTCTGGGCCAACCTGCCCTCCTAAGAGAACGTCGCATTTTGACGCAAACTCTACCCGAGACCAAAAATTGTCGTACTAGAAAATGGTAGCGGTCGCGAAATTGACACACTGTCCCGTTTTATGTTTTGGGTCCCCTGATAAGTTAGGATAGAACACTCTAGTACGACAGTTCCTTGACGCTGGGGTAATCTTAGGAGGACGAGTTGCCGGACAGAGGGAGCAGAAGAATTCGCGAAACGGATAAACCAGTAAACATGCCAACTATCCTCACCCTGTCACTTTCTCCGAGTATTTCATGCTTCGTTCTCTCTGTTAATGTCGTTAGATGCAGTTTGCATGTCTACACTCGCCTAGCTGCTGTTGTATAAAAGAAGCTTCAACTCTTCGGCCTCGCATTAGGCTTCAGGCGTAACGTGTACCTATTCCGAATCCATGGGGCTGTCATATCTGCATATAAATTCATGTAGCCTATGTAATATGCTTCAGCACGCATCACACTCTAGCCTATGTACTGGTGTGAGAATGAGTAACTCGTAGTCATGATGAAGCCCGGAAGATGAGCTGCTGCCAGTGAAAGTTGGAGCTACGCTATGTATGCTTACCGTAGCTTTCCTGATCTCAGTCTTATGATCTCTATCAATCTCTATTCTCAAGCCCCGCCTTGGCCAGGCTTGTCTTCTGATAACTAGGCTGGAGCGGCCTTCAGGTCCACATACAACCTATAGAACCAGCACTTCCGAAATGAACTTGTCCAAATGTCTCTTAAACGTCTTTACTTGTCCTTAAATGGACAAGCAAATTTTGGATAAATCGTCAGGATGTCGTCCAGAACACCTCAGCCAATGAAATAGTTACACAGTTAGTGGTACAATAGGCCAGGAGGCCTAAAATCTTTTACGTTTTCACATTCAACAGTGTAGTGTTGTAGTCAATGCATTAAAGGTTTATCACAGAGTTTACAATCTGAATATTCTGGTAGTGGCTCAGCCTATTGCACAAGACAGCCTCTTTCAGAGCTGGAGAAATTGCTGACCTGGAGAGCGTGCAGAGATCCTTTACTGCTAGAATCCACTCGGTAATACATCTAAACTATTGGGACCAATTAAAATGCCTAAGTCTGTATTCTATTGAGCGCAGGCGGGAGAGATACACAATAATTTACATGTAGAAAATATTAGAGGGGCTGGTCCCAAACCTGCACACAGAAATAACACCACAAGAGACCAGAAGGTATGGCAGGATGTGTAGAATACCCCCGTTGAAAAGCAGACGTGCAATAAGTACTCTGAGAGAACTCGGTTAACATTAGAGGCCCGAGACTGTTCAACATTTCCACTACACCTTTAGGGACATAACTGGCCCCCTCACAGTATTAAAGAGAAAAATTTATAAACACCTCTAGAGGATACCTGATCAACCAGGATGTGATTCATACGTCAGGCTGCGAGCAGCCGTGTCCAACAGCCCGGTTGACCAGTACAGCAACCAGGAGGCCTGGTCGAGGACCGGGCCACAAGGACGCTAAGCCCCGAAACCACCTCAAGGTAACCTCAAGGAGGACCCACGAACAGAAAACGGGACATCACGTCAATTTCGTGAGCCGCTACCATTTTTAGTACGTCAATTTTTGGCCTTAGGGAAATTTTACATCAAAATGCGATGCACCACTCTGGAGAATGGGTCGAGTGGTTAAAGATGCGTCGACCCTCCAATGTCGTATAGTTTTCTTTGATTATGCCGGTGTCTAGGGAGGACGGCCTCTGCTTTAACCAGCCTAATGTGAGAACGGGTTGCAAGGGTCCATTACTGGGAATGTGCTTAATCAACGTACATACTTTATGGTCAGGTGGTGTATCATCCTCGTATGGAGTTGTGATTAGCAAGGGATGTTTAAGTATACATTCGAGTTTTCTCAGTTAAAATAATGGGAAAGTAATTATGGTGGCGAATGTAAATATATTTATGGGAGGCACTAATGAAATTTAATGTTACAGCAAATGGTTTAAAGTCTGGGCAGTGTGTTGTGTTAGTGATGATTGTAACACTTAAGACTTCCTTGTGGTGTGAGTGATCATCTAGCACCGTGGTGGCGACTCTCAGGCGCCCTCATTCCTGCTCGTCACTTGCTCCCATTGCCCCCCAGCCAGGCCCAGCTGTGACCCTTTCCTCCCACACAGCTTCCTGTCGTTCTCTAGGAGTCTAGGTCACGACTGTTGGTTGGGTGCTATAGGCAAAGTTATGGAATTTAGAGGTAGCACGTATGGTTTAAGTTAAGGGGGGTGTATGAAAAAAAATAAAAGCATCAGTATTACGATGCTTTAAACACCAAACCACCTTACAAGGGGCAAAATTTTGGTATTTCAGAACTGAGATGTAGCGATAAATTGTGAAATAAAACTGCAATTCTTGACTCGTATACATCTAACGGGAACAACCACATTTACCTAGCGACGTCGCTAGGTAAATGTGGTTATTATGGAAAGTGTGGTGTATCTGGAAAGTTACCAGCTGATTCCAACTTATAATATAATAGTAGTAACAGCTATCTTCGAGGTTACCTTGAGATAGCAGTTAGCATCCCCGAGGCCCGGTCCTCGACCAGGCCGCCTCGTTGCTGGACTGGTCAACCAGGCCAACTACGTAATATATCAGTGATATATTTGTTGGTTGTGTCTAGGCCAAAATTAGGACCATGGTGTTCACACAGTGAAGAACACAGCTTGTAGATGGTGGAGAGGTGACTGCTGTTACCGAGATCATTCAAGTTTCCACCTGAACAAGCTTCGTGCGTCATGAACCCCTTTCGTGTGGTGACGTCACGGTGCCACGTGCTTCTTGTTTACATGCGGGGTTTGGAAAACATTAGAGTCCACCTCTGTATATACTTGTATGTGTGCCATCTAAATCGGTGCTTGTTTTATCAGCAGTTTTAGCATTATAATTTTACATAAAATAAAATATACCATGTATAGGCTATCGGTAGTTAACTAGTGGATTTGAACAGATGAAAACAAATGCATGGACCCCCCCCCCCCAAAAAAAAAAAACACAAACTATAGTCCTAATACATATAATCTTTAAACGGGCCATTATGCGTGTAGTTGATGATAAATCATTAGTTACTTGCTAAATTTATGAAGTCTTATTTTTAATGTGAATGTACACACCATCTTGATACAAATGTACAGTTATACAACAGATTGCTGGTGGCTGGTTGTAAGAAGTTAGATGACTGCGCAGTAGTAGTGTGCAGGAATATATTTACATTAACTTTTTAACCCTTCGATTGCGGGGTCGGTAACATTAAACTTTATGGAAATTCAACCAAATTGGGATGTTGAAGTGTTTTACCATGGGGTGGGGGGGGGGCACATGTATAACAGTCAGGCTATGAAGTGTTACTCTGCCGTCAATACAAGATACTGAAGCTCAAATCAGCTATTTACTGGAAACAATTTCCACCTTTGGTACTAATCTGTAAATAGTGGATAGTCGTAAACGAATAAATTTAGATTACATGTAAGCCAATTGTTATTTGTACTTATTAATAAAAGTATTCGTGATTTCTTAAAGAATGCAGCAAAGTCGGCCTCTTGAGCACGACTTCGTCTACGTGCTACACCAATACTACAGACCATCCTCCTAAAATGATAGTACTTATAGAAAACATTTACTACTGCATGTACTATCTAAGTAGTACTTATAGAAAATATTTTAGCCAAACGTACGCATATGGACTGCTGGGCCCAAAAAGTTCACGTTTTGTATTATTAAATTAACCTAAGAGACATTAACCAATAGTAAATTTAACCAATCTAACCTATCCACGCACTCCTAGTCTTAATATTAGGCCTATTATAATACATTTGTGCCATATAGGGCCTAGTAAAATTGTAGCTTGATTTTTTTGCCCTTTTTTATGCTCGACAAAATTAATTGTTCAAAACATGAACATTGTTTGGCTGCGGCAGTCTGTTTTTGTACTTGAGCTCAAGTACTTGTTACAAGTTTCATCATTTTAGGAGGATGTGTTGAATACAGTAATACGGAGAATTATTTATTCTATTTCCTGTTCTATTCATAAAAAAAAAATATTTTTAAAAGGAAAAATATTACATTATTACACACTCACACACACTCACACACACTCACACACACTCACACACACTCACACACTCACACACACTCACACACACTCACACACACACTCACACACACACACACACACACACACACACACACACACACACACACACACACACACACACACACACACACACACACACACACACACACACACAAAGGTAGCCGCCTTTGTGTGTGTAAAATTTATATCCGCAGCCTAATGCTGTTATAGTTGATACTCAGTATTGATATAAATTCAGATGTAACGGGTGTAATAAAAGATGAAATAGTGCAATTAGGAATCGACTGAAAAAATTACGTGTGTTCGTCCACAGTATGCTTCATTAAAGTTATTTAATAAACATTTATCAGTGTTTGGTAATATTGCTAAAGAATGCTACTTAGTGACAATTTTCAAGGCAATGGGAAAGCCAGTTGCATTTATATATTTAAATATATCATGCCTAAACAATTATGAAAACGAGGAGACACAAAATTTGGTAGTGCATAGGAAGTGCTAAATACGAGTAGCAAACTGTTCGAAATCATTGTAAATAATTAGCGTTGATGTACAGAATAATGATTATTACATGTTAGTAGCAGGACTAGAATGGCATAGTAAAAATTAGTTAATACTTGCACAACTTAGATAAAAAGTAGTGGTATTTGCCGGTCTCGTGTAGTCTACATGAGGAGGCTGCTTACTCCCAAACCCGTATGTGAACAACAATCACGTGGTCGCGTGACGTCAATGCAAGGGGGGGTCCATTGACTGAGCATACAAGGTTACTGCTCTTCTTATTACTTGCGAAAAAAGAGTAAATATTATATTTGTTGGGAATTTTCAACTTTGATCATTTGTATTCATTTAAATTGTTAAATAATGTTTCCTGTTAATTCACTCAAAAGTATGCAGGAAATAGTATTTGTGTTCTTGAGAGCTTGTATTCTCAAAATCAAACTACCCAGTAGTTCCGTGGTTGCTGACGCAACCGCTTCTCAACTCTTGCTTGCCCACGTGCTTGCATTCATTCCTAACTCATGGGCACAACGTCAGGCTCCACACACAGACGACCCAAGTGTGAGCACCACCAACCAAATCATTATTACTGGGCGGTGGTCGCGCTGCACTGATTCTTACCATCATAAACTCCTTTCGACCTCACGCCTCACTAATAGACATTACGCAAGTCGCCTTAATGCTTTACTATATTTCGTTTTTTATGTGGTTAAAAAGACTAGATTTAGGTCAGAAATTATGTTTGAAGTTACATTAAGTATTTATAAGCTTGCATGTGGGATGAAAGCTGAGGATTTACACTTTGTGCGTGCTTATATGCACGTATTTACGTCGTCTAGTGCATGTTAAAACTCGAGCGTCGTGCTCAGATTACAAGAAGTGGTTTGTCAGCGGATAGTGTGACAGGCAGCATATGAGACTCCTGCAGGGGTCGGTATGTTAAAATACTCTGGGTAATAATGACGCGAGTGTTATTAATTATGATGAAATTGGAATGTAAATTGATTTAAAAAAAAATTACATTTGATATAAACACGTCTAGGCAAATAAAATATTTCGTCAATGATGGAGTCTGTGTCCTGTGGATCCCATCCATATTCAGCTCCGATTGCACTCTGGAAATGAAATAGTCAAACATGCTCTTAGAGGATTTGATTATTACCTTGGATTGCCTATTAACAGCAAAAAGGCCACTAATGTTTCGAGAACCCAACCCCCACCCCTCAGAAAGTAGACCTAAGACAAATTTACAAGCTATTCAATTACATTACTACGTAGGAACAGCGTACATGGGTCATCCATTAAGTCAGTAGACTTCTAGACATTACCACTGATGGGCTTATTCTAGGTTACAAATACCGCTGGGAGTTTCTGAAACAGATCTGATCAAGTGTAAACTTTGTCAGCAAAACTGTTCACATACCTTGCGTCATTGCCGTTGAATGTGGGACAAGATAAAAATGTAGTAAAAACTTAATTACAAATGTTAAAAAAATCAAAAGGAAGCGGGTGGTAGGAGAAAAGCGCACAGAAACTGTATGGGAAGGGACCTAAACATTCCCTCTAATGCGTTGTGTGGTTTCCTTCGAGGCTAAGGGTCCCCTTCTTCCAGTCAGAAATGTTGAGTAATAATGTATATTTTATTCCAGGATGTATTACCCAAATCCTGTACATGTGTTACAAGTTTGCTTGTTGTAGAAAGTGCACACACAACTTGCATTGCTTGCAAGACTTGTTTGCTTATGATTTCTAGTTGTCAGGGACAGGAAGCCGGTACTTAGGTTTATCGAGGTCCCCCTTGGATAACTACTGACCTTTCTCAGGATGCAATCCACAACAGTTATCCACGTCCCGGATACCCTTTTACTGTTCGGTGAACAGAAGCATCAACATCTCTGTTGTGCCCGGGAATTGAATCCAGTACCTTTGGTTGCGACCCGATTACGTAGACGTTACGTTAAATACAGTAATAAAATTAAATAGCTACCCTATTAACTTTATTCAAAATTTACGGGAACACTACTTGTAATTAATAAATCATAAATGTGCAGACGATAAAAAATCGGCATGAAAATTACTGCTGTATTACACACTGAATAACTACAAGCCTATATCAATAGTATTCGATTGGGCAAAGGAAAATAACATGTTTAACAGTGATAAGTGGCAAATACATAGGTATGGTAATAATGAAGAACTTAAACGAAATGCAGGGTACAATTATACATCCAGATCTACTCGTGGAAGAACGTGTAAAGTATTTTGAAATAACAAAAGACGACCTTACGCTTTGTGAATAAAACCAAACAAATATAACGTCAGCCAGGGGAAAATTGTAGTGCTTATTATATATGAAAGCCGTCAAATCCAGGGATCCCACTACGAGGAAATATTGAGAACGTACACACCACATACAAACAAGGTAAAGCATCTAAATTATTGGAATCGTCTCTTAAGATCTCAAAGTATGATATTTTGAAATAACCCTCTCTCTAAAAAGGAGAAAGAGGTATCACATAATATATACATAGAAAATGCTGGAAGGCCAGGTCATAAATTTACACAGTAAAATAACAATATACTGAAACAAAAGATTTGGTAGGAAATGCAGAATAAATCTGTATATCACAATTAGAGAACACTATGATCTTGAGAGGTCCACGGTTGCTCAATACCCTCTCAGCAAGCATAAGAAATATTGATGGAACAAAGGTGAACTTAAAGAAAACATTAGACACGTTCCTGCAAGAAGTGCCGGGTTGTAGTGGACATGTGGTCCTGCGAGCCACTCCAAGCAACAGTCTGTTGGACCAAGTTATCAGTCGAGCCTGGTCGTAGGCCAGGCTTGTATGTTTTAAATTTACAACAATGGTGGTGTAGGTGATACTTCATCAAAAGATAAGGAAGGCTTTCAACATCTCGAAACTAGAATAGGTAAAAAAACAGGACAAACAAGAGATTGACTGAACAAGTTTCTGAATTCACTTTATAATAATAAATAAAGCAAAGTTTATTCAGGTAAAAGTACATACATACAAGGCTTTGTGGCTCAAACCTTTATTCCGCTCTCACTCGGGATAGATATGGGGTGTAAGGAAATTAATTGAACTAATTATGAACGGTTGCAACACAAACTTCAATGAATTGTCTAAAAAATTCTTTTTAAACTTAAGATAAATAGGAAATAAATCTCTAAGAGGTGGTGGTGGTGGATGCAGCGGCCGGCCAACGTTAGTAATGTCAGCGGCCGCACGGGAGCAGCACCTCCCTTGCTTATCACGTCTTCCCTTGAAAATATATATAACAAAAAATGTATATTCAACTGTTTTGATTTTTCAGCGAGATCATTTGCAAATTAGTATTTTTCTTGATAATTTGATAAAATTGTGACTTTTTTAACCGCGTAAAAGTAGTTACACGAGCATATACTTAAAGTAAGATTATAAATAACATTATAATTACCATATAATAGACCTTCAACACGCTCCAGAAATTACATGAAGAGTGATATCTGCCATCACTGACGCAAGGTCTAAAGAAAGCTTGGCAAAGGTGTTGGGTCGCAGCTGTGGTGAAGAGGAAGGTGGTAGAGAGGATGGGTGTGGGGGAGGGCTGGTGGTGGGTGTGTGGTGATGGCGAGGGTGAGAGAGCCTAGATGGCTCAGTCTGTAAGAGTGAGCCGAGGTGTCACCAGCACCACCGCTCTCACTCTTCTCCACCACCTCCACGCTTCCATATTCGCCTTATTTTTGTTGTACACAATTTTTTTTATGATAGCGGTTAGTGATTTATAATAATGGTGCTCTTAGACCTTGGATTAAGTGCCTCTCCAGCTATAGTGCAGGTATGTGAGGATTATTTGTGTGCATTACATAGAAACTTTTATGATTGCCTTTGTTGTGATCATTTACTTAACTTTATGCAGAATGTGGCTGCAATTCATATTAAGTACTGAAATTAACATTTGTGTTGCAGTGTTTTTAAATGTGGCTTGGTGAGACTAGTTTCATCTCGGTGATGAAATCTTAGCTATATAGTGTTTACATAAAATTGTAAATAATTGTGGTTGGGAGTGTAAATCTCATCAACGTGAATTTAATAGTCTAGCGAATGGAAGAAATATGACTGAAGCAACCTGGTCATACTACTTCAGAAGAATATAATTGAAATAAGAATCTCGTTGCTGTTTGTTGTATCAAATTTTTTTATATAAAAGTCTAGATGAAATGTTTCATTAGTAAAATCGAATTGTTTAATGTTCGTGATTGGCCGTCGCGAACGGGACCAGGGAAAGAGTTCCAATTAAGAACTGTGTTTGGCTCGTGTATCTTGTGTGTGTGTGTGTGTGTGTGTGTTGAACTTCGAGTCATATTGCCTATTGCACTCCACTGAAGAGAGCGCTAGTGTACACCTAAAGTATTTAAATGTACATATTGTCCTAAAGTATTGGGGTTTTATCATCATAATTATGTACCCTAGAACTACAGCAGTTCTACATGTATTTAATTATTCCGTAATTATTTCAAGTTAACCTACCTGCTATATTAAAATATTGACAGTATTACTCGAGTACAGTATTAGATTTCAGAAATTGATCCCAAGAAACATTTAATTTTAATAGATCATGGTGGATGCTTTATATTGATCTATGAGTTCGCTGTTAAGGATTAGCTTTATTCTGGCTGAGCATTTTAATTTTTCTTGCAAATTTTTAGATTAGATTATGACCGCCTAGAAATGTTGTTTATATTATTTCTCTACCTTGACATTTTATAGATATAATTTTGTCTTGCGTGGTGCTAAGGTTGATGGTTTTGGGTTTGTATAAATGTCAATTTTGGTTGCAGGCTAAGGTAAACACTGGAGAGATCCGGTGTGTTATCGTTAAAGTGAAAATGTGTTGGAATAACACATTTTCATCCAACATCTTATGTTATAACTTTGTTGTAACATAAGTGGGATTAGCGTATATGCTGATTAATTATGCGGCGATGATGGCCTTAATCCCCCTCACTGGAACATTATTTAACACAGTGCAGAGTTACCATTAAGATTTCAACTTAGATTCAAGCGAGCAGAAGTTGTTAAACAAATGGGGCAAAATCTTACTAAAGCGACCATACGAGTCATAAATACTCATACTCCGTCTAAGTAAAACAGAAAGAAACAAGCAACACTTAGTGGGGCAGCCAGAATCTTATAACCCGCGCAAGAATATCCCTGCCAAAAACAAAAAAATTACTGTGTAGTGTGTTTTGTAATAGATTTTGAAATATTCCTTGTTACGGATACGTTAGAAGGATCTAATGACTGGATAGTACTTACACATCACTTACTGTACTCACTACTAGGCGAGTACATCAGTCGTCCGAACCCCCTTTCCCACCATCAGTGTTTTCAAATGTTTTTTAAAGACCATTTCGTGATGTATGTATTGTGACCAAGATTATATATATATATATATATATATATATATATATATATATATATATATATATATATATATATATATATATATATATATAGTACTGTATATCAAGTTTTACCTGATTTTTACAATTATTCAAATCGCTCATCCTTATTTTCTCTCCACACAGCCGATCAGCCAATGGTCTTCTAGTAATGTGGTGGACTGGATGGCAACACTCAACTTGGCACCGTACACAGAATTATTCAAAGCAAAAGATATCAAAGGAATAGATCTTCTCACCTTGGACCGTGATAAACTTGGGGTGAGTGTGTCATTTTAGTAACACTAGTGTGACAAGAAAACAAGTAACTTGACAGTATGAATGGAACACACTGTTCCGCAGGCTTATAAATGTAAATACGCGAAATTGAAAGTACTGATATTGAGAGGAGGGCTAATGTAAACAAGGCTGTTAGTGGTTCGTGGCGAGACGGGTGGGTGCGCGAGGGGTGGGGGGTCAATGGTAGGTGGTGGCCAGGGGGGTCAATGGTAAGTGGTGGTCAGAGGGTCAGTGTGGCGCTGACAGGTGATAAGTGAAGCGGTGGATATTATGGCTCCTGGATTACTTAACGCTTAGCCGTGTTGGATATTATGGCTCCTGGTTTCCTTGGTAGTTGGGTCCTCCACTTTTCAAGTGGCTTTGTCCATACTCGACTGTGATACTCTCTTAACCTTTTTCAATTTTGTTTGTAATCGTTTACTTTAGTTTTTATTGGTTGATTGGTTTTATTTATATCTTTAACTTGCATATGTAGTGGTGTAAGGAGGTAATTGTGGCGGTGACAAGTGGAGGCGGCGGGTAAACAGTTGCTGACTGTTTGATAGGATTTCTTGACAGCTGTTTCCATGGTCATCAAACACACTGCTGCCCATACTCGACTGTGATATACTCTAGTCTCTTTCCATTTTGTTCCTCAGTGTTAAACTCGTTTAAATTTTTTTCTTTGTTTTTATTGCAGTTTTCAAAACTTGCATATATTCAATGTGCTTGTCATATTTGAATATATTTTCTTATATTTTGTGCACTGTAAGTGCATGTGATTCTGGTTTTGGACAGTTTTATTGTTCTGTATAGTTATATTTTCCTGTTTATTAGTAGGAGGGATGTATCCTTTGTTGATGCCTTTTAAGTCTCCCATCGCTGTCTTGTCGAAGCTCAGAGGATGGTCCTCGCGCAAATGCCAACGTGAGGAAGGTGTCGAGCCAGCCGAGGTGTGTAGCACTTCTGCTCCATCTCATCATTTGGATAACCACCATTACTTTAAACCACCCAATGACCAAATGTTGGACCGTGAAGATTTATACTCCACTCCCAAACCATCTTGCTGCTTTGCTTTTAAAACGCCTGACAGTGGAATATATGTAGAAGACACACCTCAGAAAGTTTCTGCATGTTCTCGCCCAAGAGGACAAGTAAGGGTCAGCAGTCCTATTCCAATCATAAGTAGTTCTCCTCATCCATGTCCAAAACTGCAGGCAATACGTGCGGCATTACTGTCGCACAAATTTAAGCACAAAGATGACTTTAACAATACAAGCCCCAAACTGCAAAATCCTAAAATTGCAAGTCCTAATCCTGATATGAGCCTCAGACCTGGCAGTTCCCAGTTTCATCAACCATGTAATGACAGTGGCACACGACGTACATCAACTGCTTCATCTGCATCAAGCATCATGGGTTCTGCAGATACTACCACTACTTACTTACCTAGTGAGATTTCATCTAGTATTCGCTCCAGTGATGGGGAATCTTTGTGCCTAAAATTGTCAGATTTAGATGCTCCAGATTGTCTTTCCCCAACTCTCAATCCTGGATGGCCCAGAGTAGTACCTGAAAATGTTAAGATACAAATTGTACAACCATCTTATCAGCAATGGCATTCTACAAACAGCTCAGTGTTGTATGCAAGTTCACCAAGTCATAAAAGTGATGGTTCCAACATGGCACAACTTAAATCTTGTGACTTTGGGATCAGTGACACAGCTACTAATGAAGCTCAGGTAACTTGTGTGCACTACCAAGCTGTACCTTTTTGTTTATACTGCTGTTGCACTGTGAAAGTAGGTTTTGACTTTCATTGTTTAGCTGGGCAATGGTCATAAGTCGGCCACAAATTTCAATACGGTTTTGTGTTAGAAATAAGTTCAACATTTTATGTGGATTTGTTGCAAAAGCTATGCTTGTATTTAATGATTGGTTAACATTAACATATAAAATTTATACACATTCTTAATATTCCACACAGTTTGAGAAGGGGGGGACCATATTAAAAAATATGCAAAACTTAACATATTTGTGGATTGAGGGCTATGGGGCATTACATGACTGGATATTTGTAAAATGAGTGCAATATCAGTGCCCCATATTCTTGTGTATAACACATCCACAACCTTTAGGGTAATAAATTAAGTAAGGATTCGTCATTCAGATGGATTTCAAGTGGCTTCTAATAAAGTAGTCTTCATTTTACAATATAGCCCATTTTCCAGAAAAAAATGAAAAATAAATTGGAATACCATTTATTTTATAGTATTATGATTAAAACTAAAAAACACTGATAATCTACAAAAATCAACATTAATTATTATTCACTCATTGGTACATAATTAATTACATTACTTTATAGCATTAACATAAGAACTTTTTGTTTTCCAGAATATGGGCATCAAAGACGAGTTCCACCAAAAAGCTATCTTGGTATGCATTGATCAACTACAAAATGAGTGTCGTGATATAGACAGTAAACCTTCTTCTGGTATTGGAGGAGCAGACTGCAGCACTCCGGCATCTCATCATAACCTTCGTAACCACTCCTTCCATGACCTCCACCGCTGCGACAAGTGTGGATTATATCTCCGAGGTTTTATTCATCAAGGACAGTTTTGTCAAGGTGAGATACAATACAGGTGTTATAGTATGTTAAATGAAATAAAATACTATGCCTAGCTGCACTGTATACTGTACAGAACAGTGTTTCTCTAATTTTTGTGGTGTGGTTAGGTCTACCTTTTCATGTAGTGGACCATTAAATATTCATATGATTTTAAATGTGATCATAAAGGAAAATTAAAAACTAATTCAACAAAAAATTGACACAAGTAACACATGCAGGTATTTATATACTTGTAAGCAGTTTTGCATTGATTCACTGTTTCAATATGTCTTTACTGTGTATGTAAGATTCATAAACCCAGTTGTTTATCTTTGACAGTAGTGACTCATATTCATATACCACATGTATTGAGACTTACCAGACATAGGAACCAGGTATTTTGATCTGATATGATCAAAACATACCTATTTATGGATACCTTATTTTCATAATTACATAACTTTCCAGACTGTGGACTGATCGCTCATCGCACATGTGCTGCCACTGGTTTGCCTCCCTGTGTTAAACAATCGTCCAAGTATTTTCGTCGCATATTACTCTCCTCTGTATTTGGATTGAGCTTGTGCACACAGTTCACTCCTGGTGATAGCCCTGCACCTCTCCTGCTTGTGCGATGCTGTCAAGAAATTGTGTTCCGTGCCAAGAGTGATCCTAACTTGGATCCGTACCGCCTATATCGCACACCACCCCAACAGGAAACTCTAGCTCAGTTGAGACAGGACTGTGATGATGGTTAGTGTTTTGGGATTTTCAGAAAATTATATACATTTATATTCTAAAGATGCTTGAAAATTTCAAATACAATACCAATATTGAATTCACTTTCATTGAATACTATAGCTACTTAAGTTGTAAGTAGTATGCAATATATATAATTAAAAGTGCAGTTTTGTGTATGCGGTACATGCATTTTTTTATATAACTATAAAATTGCAAACCACTAATCATGTTTTTAATTTCAGACATGTGCAATGTTGACCTTAGTGCATACGAACCCCATGTTATTGCGTACCTGATTAAGAGATATCTCCGAGAGCTCCCTGAACCAGTGATTCCTGAAACTTTTTATGATCGCTTTATTGAAGCTACTCGTATCCATAATGATGATCAGTGTGCTAAATGTATGGCACAGATGGTCAAGGAACTTAATTCTCATCATTTTTATACTTTGCAGTAAGTTTATAAGTTTATTAGTATTCCCAAGATGCAGTTATGTTATATATTGAAAATTATTAGATGAATTAAATTTTTTGCAAAGGATATTTTGTCTATAAGGGCGAAAGCGTTTTTAAGGGAAACCAGAGCGCTCTTCTCTATAAGGGCTTCTGTCAAATCTAATATGGTGCTTATTCGGGGAAAAAAATGGAGGAGAGGTGATAGTGAGACAAGAAAAATTCTGGCAGTTTTTATTTATGAAGTATTAGTTTAACAAGACTGGTAGCCATGTTGTACTTTCATTAATTCATTTTAATGTCTTGTATGGCTGTACCACCACTTTCCAGTCGTATGTGAAAAGTGTGCATTAATTTGAGAACACACTGCATTATTTACTTGTTTTTATGTTTAGTTTTGTATACTGAACTTGGGTTTGATAATATATGTATTTTGTTCTTCTTAGGTTCTTGATGAGCCACTTCTTGCAACTATGTCAACTCCAAGTTGGAAGGGGCATCTTAGATCCACCAACTCTACTCATTCAATCTCTTTGTCATGTCCTCCTAAGACCACCATGGGAAAAAATTGTGTAAGTATTTTGTTATTAATTTATTTGTTCATTCCCAGTTGCATTTTTTGCATTTTAAATTTTGAGATCATGAATTTGTTAATACTAGTAATATAACTTAAAAATATTTTTTACTTTTTTTATAGGGAACTAGCACGGAACACTGAAGCACACATGCGGATTGTAGAGATGCTTTTGACAAAGGTAGATTGGGGAGAAAAGGTTCCCACTTTTGCACCAGCTCCAGCTTTACCACCAAGGCCACGTCCATCCACGACTACAAATCCTGGGTTTATGGAGGAAGCTAGCCCACGATCTCCTGCTACTGCTTCTGGACTTCCTCCTTCAGCAGTTGGTAGTGGCACACTTTCCTATTACTCAAACATCCCAGCTAGTGCACCAAAGGCACTTCAAGAAGCTGAATGGTATTGGGGTACCATATCAAGGGAAGATGTTAATGTTCTGATGAAAGACACTAAAGATGGAACTTTCTTAGTCAGAGATGCATCAACAGGAAATAATGAATACACGCTTACACTGCGCAAGGGAGGTTCAAATAAATTAATAAAAATATGTCACCGCAGTGGAAAGTATGGCTTCACAGAACCATTCACCTTCAACTCTGTAGTAGAATTGGTAAACTATTGCTGCCAACAAAGTCTTATACAGTTTAATAAAGCACTAGACATCAGGTTGCTTCACCCAGTGAGTCGTTTCCATGGAGAAGAATCCGAGAGTGCAAGAATGCGAGTCGAGGACATTCTGGGTCGTTTGAATGACCTAAATAAGCAGTACCTAGCCAAAACTGCTCAGTATAATAACAGCTATGAAAAACAGCAGGCACTAGCTCAAGATATTCAGTTGAGTCGACAAGCACTGGATGGTTATGCAGAAACGATGTTATGGATTGATGACCACCTCAAGCTCCATGAAAAATTCAAAATTGAAGCCCAGCCCCATGAAGTGCACGAGTAAGTGATATTTTGTAAAGTATTAAACTGTAAATTGCTCTTGCTTGCTTAAAGTGCTACATGTTCAAATGCTTGACCCTCAGACCTAACTCAGCATTCAGTTAAGTTCATTGCAATAAAATCTTTGTTTAGGAAAATTGCATTATCAATGTAAATTTTTATGTTCTGATTTTTTTTATCCTAGCTTGTTAACCAACCAACAAGTACTGCTGGGACGACTGGAAATGGTTAGAGAAGCTCACAGTCAACAAGAAAATCACTTTTCAGCTCTGAAGAGAGAGAGTTTAAGTGTGGAACGCCAGGCAACATCTTTCAAATTGGAAGTCATGAAATTAGCAAAACAAATGGACCATCTCAAGAATTTGTTACTCTCACGGGGACTTTCTGCTGATATGATGGATCAGTGGCTTGACCAGACGGATCCATCCCAAACTACACAGCCGGTATGTTTGTTTTTTATGCATGTACTGTATCAAGTGTTTTTTTATGTTGTGGATAATAAGAATGTCATATATGTGATGTACAGTATTCATACCTTGCAATTCTGATTTTAATTATTTCATCCTGAATGAGGATTATATGCTATAATAATGAATTTCAATGGACTGTGATAGTGTTTGTGGTTATTACAAATTATAGTAGTGGGGAGAGTAGTTTTATTTCAACAGGGAAGGACTAAATTAGTATATTTTGATGTTCTCAATGTACATCATGAATATTTATATCCTTCTAGTGTCCGGAGCTAAACAACGAGTCTCTATGGCATGATGATGCTTGCTCAAGAGAAAGAGCTGTTAATTTGCTACACAACAAACCTGATGGCACTTTCCTCATAAGAATGGCACAAAATGGAGGATATGCTTTGTCAATTGCGTAAGTATTACCCCTCGACTGTCTCATTCTCAGCCTCATATTTACATCTATATTTTCCAGTACTGTATGTCCATTTGTTTTTCATCCATTTTTCTGTCCCCCATCCACATCTTCTCACCCTCTTCTAATTTTGCTCCCTCCCCCCAATCATTCACTAATTCTCAAATTTCTCTTTATGCCTTTTTTCTTTCCCTCTATTCCCATCCCTTACAAATTATTATTACCCCATTTTCCACTTTTGTGGGATGGAAAGTGCAGTAGCCTAGAATAAATAGAGCAATTTTGCAGAAAAATTTTTGGTACTGTACTCAGTGACACACCATCCAGTCATGACATCTTGCACGTTTGGTACTGAATCGATAGTCAGCAGTACCCTACTGTTTCATGCAACTATAGTTGTTAAATGCTTTCTGTGAATCAAATATTTACTCTAAATTAAAAAACTTACCCTATCTAACATTTTTCACTACCACTTCTCATGCCTTGCTAATGCTTGATCACCGCTTCCCCACACTCCTCTCAATGTGTTTAGTCTATCTTCGACTTCTGTTCTTTCAAATTTGCTCATGTATTATACACTTATCATATATTATTCATTTGTTCAGTTTTGTATGATCAAACCTTCTAGAAAACTTTAATCTTGTTATAATCTTCACTTTTGTACTTTGTTTCTTTGACATTTTAAATCCTTACTCTTATCTATCCTTTTAACACAACAATTGCATCTGAGAATTTCCTTTTCTCTTGCTTTAACTTTTAAATTTTCATGCTTGTGCAACATCAGTCTTTCACATTTGTAAATGCAATCTTTCCAGTCTATTTCTCTTGATTATATTTCTCGGCAGGGGATCGTATTCCAGGGACCATAGGATTAAGGACTTGCCCGAAACGCTACGCGTACTAGTGGCTGTACAAGAATGTAACAACTCTTGTATATATCTCAAAAAAAAAAAAAAAAAAAAAAAAAAAATATTAATTCTGATGTATAGCCAAATCTCCTCTTGTTTCATTATTCCTCACCAGGCTGTCATTGTGACAGCTGCTTTCTTCCCTTCACTTTACACACCTGCACAAATTATTCTTTTTATAAACTCCATGTATTTAAATTGACTACTTTTAGCACTTCTCCATACACTTTTTCACACTTTTCATTAAGCATTGTCTCCCCACCACCTCCATTAATTAGCTGTTTGCATTAACTTTCTGCAATGTTCTCATGTATGCCAATAAAACTCGGCTAATTGTAATTTCTGATAATTTTATCTTATAAATAAGAGCATATTCACATTTCTTTGTACTGACAATTACTGTACATTTGGCATTGTTTAGAGGTCAACAAAGATTTTGTCAATTCTTTTTTAAATTTCTTGTTTTAAGTATAAAGTATATATGATGTATTATTTCCAACTTCTTTTGTTAATTGCAAATATCTATTACAGGTGCAGCAAAGAAGTGCAACACTGTAGGATATATGAAGGAGGACATGGGTATGGATTTGCAGAACCATTTTTGATATACCCAACACTGCGAGATTTAGTTCTTCACTACTCCGAGAACTCCCTCCTAATGCACAATGACCTGCTCAACACACCTCTTAAATACCCAGCCCTAATGAACAGCTAGTGACAGTCAAAAAGTTAGCAAGGAACATGAAACTTACCTGATTGGTGGATAACTTAAACTTGGTTTTACAAACCGAGCTAAAGCTAACCTAGTGAATCGGTGATTAGCTAAGGCAATAGAAGGGCAGTAATGCAATTCAGTGATTGCCTGATTGCCAGTGAAAATTGAGTTGTATATTTTGAGTGGACCTTTTCTCAGGAAACCAGTGACTGTTGCCAGAAATGTCATGGATAATGTATGATATGCATTCTGCAAAATATATGTGATGGCTTTAATTTGCAGAACTTGTGTAAAACATTGGGCATGGTCTGTTTCACCTCTACACATGGTGTTTCATGGCTGAAGGCCATTTTTGCCCCCCTCTACAGCTTCTACCAGACTTCTTCCAGTGACTATACAATGCAGTCAGACAGATTTAAGTTATTATATTAAGAAAATATATATGCAATGTTAGCTGAATGAAGTCTGGTAGGAGAGAAGTGGAGCATCATTTTTTACTCTGTGGTACAAAATAGTTTCAGGACTAGCAAAGGCAAGTTGTTTCAAAGTGACAATGTCACATCCTACAGAGTTTAGTATTGAGTGATCAAAGTACGGGTAGTACCCCTTAACAAAGAGGCTACCCATGCATATGTTGTTTTCGTAGTGGCCAAAGACAATAACCCATTGCAAATATTTTGCTGTCAGTGCTTGATAAACCCCATAACCTATATTGTTTTTAAAATAATTGATATTTTAAAGAATATTAACAGATAGGCTACACAGTGTTAATATTTGATACTATGAAATGTGCTGTGAAGAAATGATTATTCTTTGTTTCCAAAGATTGTCAAGATCTCGTATTCAGACAAGGATATTAGCGTTGGATATCAATGTGTGATAGAAGTTACCGAGGTTAAGAAAGGTTACTGCATTCCAGTTATGACTGAGCAGAATATATCCAGCATGCCCTTAGCAGGTGACTACAAATCAGACATAAAGACTTGCAAGTGTGATATAATAAACAAAACAGACATATAAGTGCTGTAGAAGAGAGAACTTGGAACAGAGGGGTATCCAAGTCTTCTCTAGTCACCAGAAACCCCCCAAGCCACATGCTGCACCATGCTTTGATTCATCATATAAAGCTTCATCTCATTTTCATAATTTTTAATCTTGACATTTTCATACATTATATTGTTTATATGTCAATTATAATATGCTCTTTTTTTTCTTGCATATTGTACTTATGTATGTATGTGTGTATATAATGTGTATATATATTAAAATGTCATAACTAATAGCCAGAGTTGCCTAACAAGACAAATTTTCTTCGATAATTTTTTTTTTTTTTTTTTTTTTTTTTGAGCCAAACTAATTTGGCATCAGGACCTCGCTAAAATAATGTGCTGTATGCGTATTATTCCAAAACCCTGCTTAATATACAAAAAGAACTTGGCCTAAAATTAGTAATTAATAGTACCAATTTAATATACTGTATTCATTTATTTTAAATATAATTTTGATAAGATTCTTCACAAATCTGTACACACACATTTAGCAAAACGCAACTGGACTATTAAGCTTAGTAGTACGGATCTGGCCATTAGGTATGACATGTATATATATATATGTATGTATATATATGTATGAGTATATGGATCATTTCTACACCTCATTATATTTATGAACACTGTCTTCCATTAAGTAATAACTGTTTGATAGGTCAGCCATGGGTTAATATATATTTGAACTTGGATCACTTTCTACTTAATGATCTGATTTGCTGCAGAACTAGTCTCCTTAATTAAATTTAATAAAAACTGCATAGCTGAAAGTATCCTAATTTTTGCCTGTGTGCTTTGTATTTATCATTTCACAGTTGAGACATGTGTTATTCATTTTTCATAATCTAGCCACCTCTCCTCATTATTACATGTCCCCTGAACCATTGTTACATATATATATAAATATATATATATTTTATATTATTAAAGGTTAGGCAACAAATGGTTTAGGACTGCCACTGAAGAGACCTGTCTTAAGCCCGGTGAATGAAGTTACAGCGGGCAGGTGGTATGAGGGTTGGTGGCTGCACAATGTGATACTGTGGTGTGTGGCTTGGGCAGTTGTGTGCCAAGGCAGGTAGTCATGACTTGGCCACACAACCACTTCCCCTCCCTGTCGCTTGTCACCTTCCCTCCCATGCTACACAGGGAAAAGTCAATAAAGTGCTCTTTGGTCATAATTGTATCTATATCCTTTATCTCGTGCATTGCCTTCTGTGAATACTTATTTTATAAACTGTGCATAATAAGCATAAACAACTTGGGGCCAGTGCTTCTCATAAGTGAACACAGGTAAAATAGGTCTTCGACATAACTTTTCCCAATACTGCTAGTATATTGCAGAATAATTAATGTTAGGCCAGGCCAAAATTCTAAAGGTACATTTTGACTAAGCGTGTATCTTGCATGTGAAGAGATAAAGTAAGTAGGGTGCTTGGCTTTTAAGTTCACCAATGTAATTATATTGTTAAAATCTAGTTGAGACATAATTTTATATTTTTTTTCTCTGGAAGAAGGGGACCCTTAGCCTCAGGAAATCTCTCGCAATGCATTAGAGGGAATGTTTAGGTCCCGTCCAATACAGTTTGTGTGCTTTTCATCTACCACCCCATTCCTTTTGTCTTTTGTTGTGCTTTATTAGATACTTACAGGTTACAAGATATACATTAATAATTCAATAGGATTTAAAGATTATGGATTTCTTGGAGCAGCTCCGCTTCCGGACAGGAACCGAGGACGCAGTACTAGATAGCCTATTATGTTAGCCTGTAGGGCAGTCAAATGTGATTTATTAAGCGACTCCTGACTAATTGTATGCTACTGTTTAATTCTTTATCAATCAACGCTTGTGTGTTGGGTGACCATGAACCTTTGGTCTCGAGAGAGTAAATGCCTGACCCCCAAGCCAACAAACTGGTGGATTTCATAGTACAGACACTGTTGAATCTTGTTGGTTAATTGACCTGGATCCTCCCAATCTCTAGGCTTTCCTCAACCCAAAATCCCCCCTTTGGTGAGGAAGGCACTTGTATCGAATACTGTATTGAGAAAAGGAAAGAATAATCCCATCATTTAGGACATCTCAACATACCCACTCACTCTTTGAACAAACATTTTGATATGGCTTTCTCTGAAAGGCTGTCATTTATGGTTGAAAAAGCTACAAAAATCATTTGTATGAATTCGTTTCATATATCCTCTGTCCTCCCTGGTTTTGTTGAAGACAGCTTTAGGCATGTCATGATACATCAATCACTGATAGTTGGGGTCAGTCTGTATTTTCCCTAGTTACTTATACCAGACCCCAAGCAGTAACAACTGAAGAACTTTTAACATTGCTAAGTCATTTGACTAATGTCCTTTCATTTTGTCGAGATGTCAAACCCCGTACTCTTACTCTCCCCCTTCTCTCACTCTTTCCCTCATCCCCCTCTTCCCCATCATCCCCTTCTTTTCATCCCAACCTCTTTTTTTTTTTTTTTTTTTTTTTTTTTTTTTTTTTTTTTTTTTTTTAACCCCCCCCTTTTTCCATCCGGGGGTAGTCAAAATTCAACATTGGCTGTTTCTTATATCTAGTAGATTTAAGACAGTTGAGTTTTGCTGGGTTCCCAGTGATTGATGATTGATGAAGATTAAGCCACCCAAAAGGTGGCACGGGCATGAATAGCCCGTAAGTGGTGGCCCTTTTAAGCCATTACCAGTATCAAGAGCTGATACTGGAGATTTGTGGAGGTGCTAATGCACCCTGAGGGTTCCCAGTGAATGAAGAAGATGAAGCCACCCAAAAGGAGGCACGGGCATGAATAGCTCTTAAGTGGTGGCCCTTTTGAGCCATCACCAGTGTCAATAGATGATACTGGAGATCTGTGCAGGTGCGACTGCACCCTGCGACGGGAGATGTCTCCCGTGGAGTTCCCAGTCATATTGGTGTCTCTTTAAATGAGCGTGCGGACGCTGCCGCTAGGGAAGCTATCCACACTTGTCCCATCTCCCGTAAAGGTATTCCTTATTCCGACTTTTATCCAGTTATTAATTCCTCCATCATTGCCCGTTGGCAGGGTTGTTGGTCTTCTGTTACTGGTAACAAACTGCATATTTTTAAAGAGTAGTGTGTCCCTGTGACCTTCCTACCACCGTAACCGGCAGTGGGAAGCAGCTCTGGCAAGGTTGTGTATTGGCCATACGTGCTTAACTCATGGACACTTCATGGAGCGCCGTTCTGCTCCTTATTGTCTTAACTGCATTGTCCCTCTTACAGTTGTGCATATCCTTGTTGAATGTCCTGACTTCCAGGACGAGCGCGTGTCTTGCTTTCCGACCCTCTCCCGCGGTCACTTATCCCTTGATAGAATTCTAGGTGAATAGGATACTTTTAATATCGTTCGCCTTATGCGTTTTTGTTCTCATATTGGCATTCTCAGTAATATTCAGCGCCCTCTGATTATCCCGCACATTTAATGGTGCTACGTAGCCTTCCTGGCATGGTGTCTTCTTTGATAATTACTTACTTACCCCCTTCTTCTACCACTCGTCTCCACCCCCTCCCTCTCCAAACCATATAAACACACTGTAACCACAATGTTTTTACAATTGTTATTTGATGCAACAATGTAACCACTTGGTTTAAAAGTCATGGTTATGTTGTAAGTTGGGATGTTATGATCAGTTTCAAACTGTTGAAAAACTAAGAAAAACGAATCCTCAGTTTCAGATCTCGGAATAGGACTTCATCCATTTTAATCTGGGGGCACTATTGGTGATCTAGACCGGCCTATGACAATACTATAGACACATTCATTCTATTTTATAAATGATAATTTTGTGTCTATAAATAATAATGCACAAATAAATACAAATAATTAATTTGTTCACTTACCATTTTGAAGCACAGACTAATCTTGATAAAAGAGATAGAAAATGCAGTTTTTTGCTGTTATGCCATCTAATAAAATGTATGCCATCAACAGACCTTGAAGTCCTCAATATTCATGGTTAATGTTCCTTCTCTCTGCTTCAGATTTTAACTCCATTAACAGCCAGCCTCAGGCTGCAGTGCTGTTTAGGATACAACATCTTTGATGTAGAGTTAATAGGTCACATACAGAATAAGGTTTGTATATTAAAGAGTAGTAAGTAATTATCAAAGGAAGACACCAAACCGGGAAGGCTATGTAACACCACCAAATTGTACGGAGTAATCAGAGGGCGCTAAATATCACCAAGGCTGCCAATCCGAGAACAAAAACGCATAAGGCGAATGATATCAAAAGTATCCGATTCACCAAGAACATAAGAGGTTGTTCTGGAAACTGGAAAATATTGGAGGGGTGACAGGTAAGCTTCTAACATGGATGAAAAATTTTCTGACAGATAGAATTATTAGGAGAGAGTTATTAAGAAGAATATTAGAATTATTAGGAGAATTATTAGGAATTATCAGGAGAGAGCACTAAGCCTGCACTATATGATATATAGCACTGGGGAGGGATATAATAACAAGGAACTGGGAAATGAAGAGTGTGTGAAAGAACGGTGCCGAACCAAAGAGGACGATTGGGGATTGGACCATCGGGGGATTGAACGCTAACCCAGCAAGAATCAAGGTCGTCGCTCTACCTAGCAGTCCAACTGGAGGGACAAAAGGAATGTCAAAAACTACAGTTTGGTAGTTTTTGACTGCATCTCACGCTGTATGAAGTGTGAAGTTGTATATCTATCGCTAAAGTTTCTATATAATCAGACAATACCTACAGAATACTAGACCAAGGAAAGTTCCTTACAAGATTGAAAATATGCAAACTTCATCGCTTTCTTCAAGAAAGGCAGAAGTGCAGCATACAGACCAATCAATCTAAACTCGCATGTGCAAGGATGCGTTTCCTTTCATCTGATGCTTCTGTTCACTTAGCAATAAAATAAGTACCCATGAGTTAGGCAAATTGTTGTGAGTTGCCTTAACTCCCGGTCTGTAGATGACGTAAGGCAACCCCCCAGGTTTCCTTCTTCTTCTTCTTCTTAATAGTAGGTGCAGTTTGCAGGAAGGGTTTATCCTCCCGATGATCACCCATCCAGGATGATCCTAGGCATCACCCAAGGTTTCCAGTCCTCGACAACGGGAATTATTGCCCGAAACGCTACGCGTACTAGTGGCTTTAGGTAGTGTATGTACTAGCTTTTTCTTTCAATCCAACATTATGTTTGTAACTCATCTTAAATGTATGTACCTGTCCTAAATGAAAAATCTGATGTATTATTTGAAAGCGGCGGCGAGGAGCGAGGCGAAGAGACAATGTTTACACGTGACGACCAACAGATGGCGCTCAGTTCGAGTGGTTGAGGATGCCTCGATCTCAGTATGGACGGTGTCCATGTGACGTGAGGCTGCATCACGGACGTGGCACTCGAGGCACTTGGGGGGGTCCCCTTTGACGTTTAGGGGTGAAGTACCATCGGTGTGTGTGTGTTCAGTTCCAACAGTGGAACTTGGCCCTCGTTAATTTTTAATTTCTATTTGGGGGGGGGGGGGTGAGGATAGTAAAGCGAGAGGAAGTGGTTAGGCTGTTGGGGTTGTAGAGTGCCAAGGTTGAAGGTTATCCTCTCTGTTATTGGTGACACCATCTCCAAGTTTATTTTCTTGTCGGTCATTAGTAGTTAAATTATGTTATCTAAGTCGATTAGAAAGCGTGCACATTATTGACAGTTGTCAGTCAAGCTGTCAGGTCATTTTTTCCACTGACAATTCAATGTGCATGCTATACATTCACTGGGACAACAACATTAGGGAAATTGTAATTGAATCATTACCTAACATCTACCTGGTACAGTGAACATTATGCGATGGTTGTCGTATAGTGATTACAGGGAAAGTTTCTCATTTTCCAGTTCACTGCTGACAATTACACAGTTGCCGACCGTGTTAATGTTGGAGGGGATTTAAAGGCAGCACGTCGACAACTTGGGTCATTTTGTACATGTTAGTATTATACTAACATTATGTATCCTATCATAACTGGGTTAGTCCTATTCTTAACCTAACCAAAGGTAAATGAGCTTTACCTAACTCCTCTTCATGATGCAGTGCGTGATGTGTCACTCAGCCAATCTGGTTAAAAACCTAGTTCGGGTTTGAATGGGCCCCATTGCTCCCATTAAGCGATTACTGGCTCCCATGGTGACCCCCCCCCCATGATGGTGACCCCTGCTACTGGGTTCACCTGATAAAAAAAAAATCCATTGTTGAGAACAGGAAGCTGTTCTTAGGCTTTTCAAGGTCCCACTTGGTCAATTACTGATCTACCCACAGGGGGGGGGGCAGTCCACAACAAATGCCTAACTCCCAGGTACCTATTTCCTGCTAGGTGAATTGAGGCATCAGTTGAACGGAAAGGTAGCCAAATAAAAGGAATCTTGCCCAATAATTTGTCCTGCCTGGGGATTGAACCTGGGATACTAGCTTGCTAGTCGAAGATGTAGATCATTGTACTGTAGGACCCATAATATTGGGCTTGTTAGGCAGAACCTTCTGACTTTGTCTAACTAGTTAGGCAAGACTACTGTTGTCTGGTAAGGTAGAGTTCTGCCTTATTTTTTCTGCTATTTTCATGAGAACGTTTGTTTATAAATATCATTATTGATGTATTTGAATGAATACTAATGTTAATATTTAATATCAGTCAAATCTGTATTAAGCTCAGCAATACTGTACTGATGAATAAACGCTTTGTTTCTAGAGTCAATGAAATTGGTATGTCGTTTTGGTTCATGAAGTGTATATCATAAGTATTGCACTGAATGTATCTCTCAATCCATAAGAAAAAATTGCCCCAAAAATTGATTAAAAAGGATGTTCAACTTGTTTGGAGTGCAGTCTAAAAAGTGTGACAAATACATACATGCACACACTGTATGTACAAAATAGATTAGAAATACAGGTACATTCTATCATTAGTATTCCATTCACCTTGGCTCTTGGAGACTCAAACCATGGACCCCATGCACGTGAGGCCGAAGCGTTATTGACTCGTTTCAAATCTCCTAGAGCCCAGATGAATAGAATGTTAATTTCCACAGAAGTGTGGTTGACGATTTATATCATTAGTATTTTTGGACTTGATGTGTAACTCTGGTTTAATATAAAATAATTACAGCAGTTTGTATTGAGATACCGCTATAAGAAAATGTAGTAAATGACATACTGTACTGATGAAAGGTAAATATAGTACAGTATTCTGTTGTACTGTATATTCTGTGTTGGTACAATTTTGTCTAGCATTTGTACTTTAACAGCCCATTATATTTTATGTTCTTTCTTATGTATATTCAAATAAATTAAAGCATTGAAACAGGTGTAGGAACTTGTCTGGTGATGTTTTTAGTACTTTACTGGTGATGGTGATTGCCCGAAACGCATTGCGTAATAGTGGCTTTAGGCATTGTATGTACTAGCTCTATCTATATATCAATCCATTAATGTAACATCACTTGTATGTATATACCTTACCTGAATAAACATCTGAATCTGAATCTGAATCTGAATGTAGTTTAGTACGTATTGTATGATGAAGCAATCGACAACAAATTTACATATAATAAAAGTTAACCATTTGCATTTTCCAGTTTTGCAGGTTTCAGATATGTCTGCATTAGGAAGTTCTTCCAGCTGTCACAAATGTGTGTTCTGCAACCAGCAGTTCTTCTCAAAAGCTGAACTGCAGAACCACTTTAGGTAATATCTATTAGTAGGATTTTTGAGTTATTTGGTCAGAATATTGTATTTTTTATTACTGTATTTGCTATGCCTGTTTTTTATATACTTTTGAGGAAAGGTATTGCTTAATTACAAAAATCTGTAATCAAGTAACCCACTATACCTTCTTGTATATAAATAAATCAAATCAAATGAACTCAAATAATGATGAATATTATAGATTTGGAAAATAATCATTAAGACTTTCATAATTGAAGGCTATCATTCTTAATTTCTGTCTGGTTTTTGCAGTCTTGAAATACTACTGAACTTGTAGACTATAGACAATTTCTTTTAAATGTTGGTATATATATTTGCCCCTTCAAAATTAGAATTTTTCTACAGTAGGATAACACGTTTTTATTTTTTTTAATTTTGTATTAATATAAGATATGTCCAGAACAGAAGGAAAGGTAGGAGACGAAGTGCCATCTTGAGCAAAATGGATTTGAAATTAAATAATTTGACTTCAAATTAACATATGCATGATATAATTACTGTATTTAATAATTCATTGTGTCAGAGGGACAGCCAGCCAGTTTATACAAGTTAGGCTTGTATCGCGGTCCTCCCGCCTCCCCCCCCCCTCCAGGTTGAATTTCAGATCCTTCCCAAGATGCAACCCCACAACAAGCTGACTAATTCCTGGGTACCTATTTACTGTTAGGCGTACAGGGACATTGGGTGATAGAAAACACGTCCAACCATTTCTGTCTGCCTGGGATTCAAACCTGGAATTTTTTATTGCGAGTCAAGAACGAACCCGACTGTACTACTGGGACCCTCAATTGTGATATGAAAGGATATATATGATAACCCTCTAATATGATTAATTTTCTACTGTTAATTACTGATCCAGCATATAAATACTGTATTCTACAATACTAGTACTTTGGGGAGTGAATATAGGCTTTGGGGAGTAAATATATATACAGGAATATAAATGAATAATTTCATTTATATTCTGCTAATATTAGTAATGCTTATTAACTGAATTTGCACGAAAAATTAGACATTTATGGAATTTTCTCAGGCGTCATGCTAATGGTGAAATTGATATCAAAGGTCAGCCAAAACTTCTACAGACTACACAGGAAAAGCTGAATGTCAAGAATGATGACAAGGCTTTAAATGAAGTCAATGAAAGAGCATCAGGTAGTACTACCAGAATTAGAAAAGGAGACACTGCAGTATGTGATATTTGTGGTAAGTGTTGGAAACATGAATGCTCAAATAATATTTTCACTATCAAAATGTGTACAATATTTACATTTTACTGGGCCTGTTCCTTAAAAGGGTCTTTGAGTGGGGTGGGGGTAACTTTTATTATACTGTACAGTATTTCTAATAAAATATCCTGCTCTTTCCATATAGAGTATTGTACAATATTTGGTACAGTACTTGTAAAATGCCCTATATTTTTTTTTTAGTTAAAATCTTCATTCTTTATCAGAAAAAATATACAGAGTGACTAAAAATTGGACCATAAGTGATCCCAATGCATATCAGGGAATATGTATAATCACCAAGGAATATTATTATAGGTGCAAAATACTGTATAACATTATTTGTACCACACACCTCATCCCTAATGCTTTTTTGCATTTATTAAATTTTTAACTAGAAAAATGCTCATTCTACAAGTTTTTTTTGTTTATACAAAAATTACACATTTTGCATTTATTTTATGGGAGAAAAATAGCACAAGTAACTCAGTACCAGACCATAAGTGTTCCCAAAGTATTGAATATTATCAGAAGTGCAACCTATAAGGATATTCTCCATTTCAATTTTGTGTATATTAATTACAAATACAGTACAGTGCAAAACTTCACCTGCCATGTTTTCAACATTGTTTTTTGTTTATTTGTTACTGCTGTATATTAAATTGTTTATATATGAAAAGAGAAATCCATATCCATTGATCCAAAGTTTGACCTCCATTGAACAATATTTATTCTCATAGGGGAACAGGCAACTCTAAATTTGTGCAGTGTTGGAGAACGTCGATTTGTTGGTACTCGGGATAGCACATTTATTCAAAGTACTGTATCGTAGCTAGGAGATGAATTTTTACAAAACATTATTTAATATTGTGGGGTTTACTGCATTCTTGGCAATATGTTGGGCTCTTTCCCATGCAGCATTTAATGTTTCGCAAGCTTTTTTGTTGTAATACCTGCATCATTGCACATTTCAAGCATTCATATTTTTATTATAAACTGGGAAAGAACCAGATCCCTGGCTGCTGAGAAGCCAGATGACGGAGTCCAAACTAGTCAGTTGAGGTAGGTCAGAATGCAAGTCAGTCTGTTATAATTTTCTGGGAACCAGGTTAAGGTCCAAATTGAAGTGCCTGAAAGTGGTATGAGAGGTGCTCCATTTTGCATCCAAGCAGTCACCATCATGGCCCCTAATGGGGCAAATATTCCAGGGAAAGCCAGCACCACTTAGCTGAAAGTGGAGATGGCTTAGCAGGTGAAGTGGAAAGTGGCAATGGCTTAGCAGGTGATGGGTACAGCAGTGTTGGATGTAGCTAATGACATCAGGCAAATGAATGAGATGGAAGGCTGATTGAGAACCTGGGCGACCTGGGCTATTATTTGGTAGCAGCTGGGTGCATCAAGGATAGGATACTTACCTTACAGCAACGATTGTTTGCCTTGTTTTCTTGGAGCTCTTAAGCTCACTGTCACTTCTTTTGTTGTGCTTATCCTTTCTGGTAGATTTTCCTCGGGCTTGGAATATCTCTGAACCAAAACTTCCCTCTCCTCAGAGTGAGCAAGATCCTTGTGCTGGCAAGGGTGGGTCTTGTAAGCCTGGTGCAGTTAGCCAAGGCTTGGCAGTACAAATGCTACTTAAAGCCCACTAGAAAAAGGACATTTCATTATATCCAACACTTGATTCATTGTACAGTTTTTGTCTATATTTCTTATATTTGTATCTCCTGGCCACAAATACACATTTCCACTTGACCAGACTTTTCTATTTTTTGGCGAAAAACCAAAGGCAACCAGTGAGTTTTTTACAGTGCATCTAGATTTCTCAAGAAACAAAGTCTGTACAAGTAGGAATTTACCATTTTCTGCTGTACTAGAATATACAAAACCTGTGTAGTACAGGATTTTACTCATTTTGTTGCTTTCTCTTGTAGTATAGGATTTTACTAATTTTGTTGCTTTCTCTTGTTCATTTTTTATTTTTATGGCAGGGGAAATCTTCCGCACTGTATCTCTTGCAATTTCTCACAAGTTCCGCAAACACCCAGAGTCTGTCATCAAGCATTACTGTCCTCACTGTGGTATGATGTTCCCTATCAAGGTAGGCAAATTATTCATGCTGTTTTGCTACAGATATATTAAAGTTGCTGTTACTGTACCTGCATTCAGTAATACTCTTTGGAAAGATAAGATTTAAAAGACGTAATATGTAGTACAGTACTTCACATCTTAGCAGGCTAGTTTTGCGAGTGTCTAATTACTGACAAGCAAGGCATAATTTTTTCTATAATGTACACAATTAGGAGATTGCTTTTATATTAATCTAGTTGAACACAATCTGTTTTCAGCTTAATCTGAAGAACTGCATAGTAGTTGAAATAAGTTGATGAGCATGATCATAATGAACCTGGTTGTTCAGCATTAGTTTGTAAATATATGGCACCTATAGAATAATTTTGTGTAG
This sequence comes from Procambarus clarkii, assembly GCF_040958095.1. Lineage (NCBI taxonomy): Eukaryota > Metazoa > Arthropoda > Malacostraca > Decapoda > Cambaridae > Procambarus > Procambarus clarkii. Next base: position 17,675,205 of record NC_091193.1, read on the forward strand.
GGGTGGGGGGCAAGGAATTTATAATTTATAATTGTTTTTACATACTACCTGTATATTGAATGTAAATTGTTAAAAGTTATCTCCTTGGAAAAATAAGCATATAGGCCTTTTGTCTTTTTATTTCTTCCAATATTACTTAAATTTAATTACTGGGTATATTTTCTTTTACACACTTTTCTTTGCAACCCCGCACACTATATTCATACATCTTGTTTTTTTTTTCATCACTTGATTTGCTGAATGATCCAATTCCCACATTGTCAAATATAATGCAATGAATGAATTACAGTACATATTGAATAATTATTTTAACTTTCTGTTTAATCTTCAAACTTAAAGATGTACTTAGTTTTAAAGGATTTGTGACGTGCAAATATTTGTATATTGCTCATTTTGCAGTTAAACCGGGATAAGCACTTGCTGACTCACCCCGGCACGGCTCCAAAGCAACTGTTTCCCTGCCTTACTTGTGGAGTGGCATTCTACAATCAAAGAGCAAGAAAGTTCCACATGGACTCAGCACATAAAGGGTAATACTTGTATTGTTAACAATTTAATAACAATTATAGTATTCAGTGTTATTGGTCTCTATTTGCCAGCATGGAAAGTCAATGGGGGATGTCACTTCTACCAGGAACTATTGTTTTTCTTGTCTTTATGCATACTGCAGTACAATATGTCTTTGAGTCCTTGATTTGTTCCAGCTAGACCTACATCACTATGTTTTATTATATAAACTAAATGTATACTGTACTTGTCTCTTTGGCTTTAAAAATCAACATGTCACCCAGCACCCTTCAGTGTTGAAAGACATTTGTCCTATTTCATGTAAAAATTTCTCTATTTTACAGTGGGTAGCATTCCTTGGCTAATGTTTCACAAATTTTTGATATAGTTATTAACACACGAAGGCACTTAGGTGCTTGGATTGTCTCCAGGAGGATTTCACAAGGGGCGACATCTCGATGAAACAGTTCCTTTTGAAAAAAGGCATCAAAGTTATTAATGCACAGACTAATAAGTTTGACTTGTATGCTGCAGCTTTTAGTGAATGGAATTACTTTCCCAACTCTTCTCTCCTTCCTTCTCTCTCTCCCCCCCCTCTCTTCCCTTCCCCCCCTTCTCCTCCCTTTTCCTCCTTCCTTCCCTCTCCTATTTCCCCACTCTCTCCTACTTAAGAAAAAAGAATTAACAGTAAGCGTATAAGAGGAATTGGTTTGAGAATGTGGCAAGACCAAGGATGAAATGGGTCATTGGGGCTCATTATCACTATTATATGGAAGAAGATTTACATTTGTACACTTACCTTGTGTTAGAACATGCCTTGGGAACTGCCATATTTAGAGTACTGTACTTAGTTAAGGAAGCAAGAGTATTAGGGGGGGGTTTAAAGTACAGTACATAACATTTAATTTGCCATCTCTAATGTTTTGTTTTAAATTTGTAAAGTGTGAGTTGTTGCAAGCATGAAGATCTGCAGCTACAATAGTAAGCACAATGCAGCCTTCTAAGGAGCTTCTTGTCTTTACAGTGCTATTTGCATGGTTAATCCAATCAAGACCCCAGGTCCAAGCCTGAAGATTATATTAAATAATGCAGGAGAAGCGCATAGTGTTTACTACTGTCATCTGTGTGGCTGTGAGTACCAGGTGAAATATAACTTGCAGAAGCATCTATCGACGCGGCATACTGAAGAAGAGCGTAATGTTGTGCCAGAGTAAGTTCCTAATGTTGTCGTTTTTACATACTTTAAGTGCATGAGAATGCTTGAATTTGTGTGTTGTAGTACTGGTGTATTTTTAGGTATAAGTTTTTAATACTATTAACCCTTCAAATTTCTTGTTGGAGTTTCCAGATTTTGAATAACCAAACTATTGAGAATATTTGGCACTGTCAACATAAACAAGTTTTTATGCTACATTTGAATATTGTAGATTATTATACAGTATGTTTGAGCTGGAGAATTGATGCTATGCCTATGTAGATAGATAAATTGGTACTGTAGCTTTGATAACTTTAGTTGAAATTGTAACCATAAATCATAGTTATATTATTCCATTTTATGCAAACCAAACAATAACTCTAGATTTTAGTGTCCTTGGAATGTCATCAAATCAAATTTTTGCTGATGCATTGACCACTGAATAACAGGGAAGTGGTGCAGTGCAACTTGTGTTCAGCTCTGTTTTACTCGAAGAGGGCCTACGAAGCGCACAGTCATCATCATCGTGAGGGTGACATGTTTGCCACCAACGAAGAGATGAGGTTAGATCATGCATCCGAGATTTTATTACATGCCAAACTCCTGAGTAGTTGTTTGGCACCAGGGGGTAATGGTGTGATCATATCTGACCTATCTTCTCAAACTACTCTTCTATACACATTGATTTTTGTATTACATTGTGTACTGTACAGTTGTAAGCATATTATTTTGTTTATTATTATAATTACTATATTCAGAAAAAAATTACAATTATTAAAGCTAATAGTATTTTTCTCCACGAAGCTAAATATTTTAAATATTTTCTGTATTATAGTGGCATCTGCAATTTTAATTATTTAGTTATATATTATGGTTATGGTTGATATTTTTATTAATGTCCATGAGTGAATTATAAAATAGACACGTAATGAAGAATGAAAGTGGCCATGCCTTTGTACTTTTGGAGAAATATTTCAATGACTTTAGTCTATAATTTTATAGATATATAGTACTGTACTTGTTATTGTGCATCATTGTTTTAAGATTGCCCTTTGCTTATCTTTCAGACAACAGGTTGTGCAAAGAATAGATCAAGATTTTGACCAGCGTAGGGTTCCTTCAACTATTGAACGTTACCTCTCTGCCTCTGCCATCAGCTTGAACCGTTCTGCTACTTGGCGGAACATTCGAGCTGCGAGAAGAACTAAAGTTACAGAACAGTCTGCATTATCATCGGAAATGCCATTGTGTAAAGACATTACTTCATCAAAGGTGCCTTATGCTGATACTTCAACATCCAATGTACAAACAGAGTATCGAACAGAGGAATCCTTAGAGATGAAATCTCCTTTGTTATCATCAAGTGTACTTGATATGACTGAAGATGAAAAGATGTCTGAAGAGTTTAATGACGAACCTGAAAAGAGAACTTTAGATAAAGAAGTTAATAGTTTCATCCCGAATGAGAATATGTGCTGGGTAACAGAGGAGAGGATTGAAACCAAAAAGAGGATGCTGGATGACCCTGAAGAGGATGATTGCGATATAAATAGCTTAGGGACTGTGAACCCAGACTCTGTCATGTCTAATACTAGAGTCATGGCTGGAGAATGTTGTAGCAGTGATAGCGCTCTAGAGAAATCTGAAAAACCGATAAAAATTAATGATAAGAATGAGAATCCTGAGGAAATGGATATTGAAACAAAGAGGGAACAAGGAAGACTTCATTCTGGCAGTCATTTGGAAGGAAAGGATAGTGATGGGAGTGACAGTGGAGAGCTTGTGGTATGTAATATTAATATTCTTGTATTGTACAGACATAGGAAATACAAATTGTTTAAGGTACATGTAATATATTTCTCTTTGTTTACATAATGTTGAATCAAAATCTTTGCTTTTTGTTTTGAAAGCCCCAAGCCAGGCATGGGGAGTAGAATAACTCCCAAAACCTCATCCAAATACTATCCAGATAATTTAAAATATCCAACTACTCCAATTATGACACGTGATAAGTGTCATAGTTGGTTTAATTAATTTGTGCTCAGGCATTGTGCTCTAGAATTAATATAAATTTTCTTGATGAGATACAGAGAAGAATGACTAAAGTTGTTTCTTGGCATTAAGAACTTTACTAATTACTGGGAAGAGACAAATAAAGCTTGGTTTTCATTATCTAGAATGGTGCAGCATAAAGTGGGACAATTGAAGTACCTGTACAGTATATAAATTAATGAAAGGCTAAAAGTGTGCAAAAAGCAATGACCCAAAATAGAACATGAAACAGTAGATTCACAATTTATAATTTAAGATTTAGAAAAGAAATGGTAACATTGGTTCACAGATAGTGACATAGATGTACGGAGCAAGTTACCAAGTACTGTACAGTACATTTAAATTCGACTTGCTGGAAAGCTTCAAGCATTATTTGGAGATATTATATATATAATTAGGAGTGATTAGATATAACAGAAGCTGCATATTCCTATTGTAATCTTATTAAAAATAGTATAAGAGAAAAGATGTACAGTACATCTCCAATTTATTGAAAATGTAAACGTTTCGGAGTGCCAAAATCTATTAGCAGTGCTAAAAAGAGAGTATTTACATCCCTGATTTAGCTAAAAGCAATTAAATATATATCACAATTGTATATTTTCTCTAAAATTAATCAAAAAGTTTAAGGAACCCATATACAAATACTGTAAGACAAATATATACACCAAACAAAAATAATAAAACAACTCGACACATACTTAAGAAAAGATGACAAGGAACTGTATAAACATTGGAGTTGATGACTCCAAGCTGTTCAACTTGGTTTTCATGTTAAAAATTAAAAAGCTTTCTAAAATGATGGGTTCAAGGCAAGATGAACTACAAGACAGAACAGTGAAAGGGGGTTTGGCGGTCAAACAGGGTCCTGGCAGCCAGGTATTTTGTCTGTTTCCCATTATCAACCTCGTGTGGCTTTGGGTTGTGTGCCGCAGCCCTTGTTTTCTTTTTCATTGTGATACCTGTGGTGCTCCCTTATCCCTAGTAAGTCTCCTTCTTTTCGTTCTCTGTGAGTAGGTAGCTTCTTGGAGCCACAAGGGGCTCTCCCCAGAAAACCAGCTTTGAATGTAATGAAAAGGCAATTTATGGGTGAGTCCTAGTTGCTCCCTGCCACCCTCTCTTCCAGGAAGTCAGAGGTGGCCTTTTTTCCATCATCTTCGAACTGAAATTGGCACAGCCGGCTGACCCAGTCTACCTCCCTCCTTCCCCAAAATGAGGGGGTGGAGGTGGGTGATCATGCTAATGCTAGTTTCATGAGTTTTCGATCGTTTATATTTTGGGGAAGTTCTTGTAGCGATTTTGAAGTCTTGATACTTTTTATAACCAGTAGTGGTCTGTTTTGTTTTGCCCACTTTGTGGGTGCTTTCCCGGTGGTGGCACATATTGAAATTCATTGACAGTTTTATCATAGTGCCACTGCTCTCTGCACCTCATTAGAGGGGGGGGGGGGGGCAGACTAGCTTGTAGTCCCTGTTAGGCCTAAAAGAACTCCACGATTGATAACTACTAGTAGTTTGGCACTAGATTGGCACTGTAGCTCTATGCAGTCACCAGGGCTCGCCCAGAAATTGGCATTTCATTACATTAAACGCTGCTTTATTTGTTGTACTTGCTCCCTTTTTGGAACCTGATGATGCCCTTGTTTTAGTATCATTCCACTGCATCATCTGTAAGAACTGCTTACATTATTGTTTTTCAGTACATTTGGATGGTGGTTGTTGCCCTCGTGCGATGGCCAAACCAGTAAACATGTAAAAAATATTAACAAAGATTTTGAATTGTTTTAGTGTTGTGAATATTTGTTGAGCCTGGCCCCAAACCTGGCTCGGGGAGTAGAAGAATTCCCGAAATCAGTCTGGCTCGGGGAGTAGAAGAATTCCTGAAACCCTCTCCAGGTATGCTCCAGGTATTTCAAATAGATTTAAAAACTTTCAACTTCTGTATAGACTAGGAAACTATAGAATGAACCATGTTTTCATATTTGATAGTGTTTATTTCACACATTGTTTTTAAATGTAATAAATGGTGACGACATCAATTTAAGGTAACTTAATCAGCAGGTAGAAATTAGCAGCAAATGTTTCATGCATTCTTTAAAATTTACAGAACAATATTTACTTTAAACAGGTAGCATTAAATGCTACCTTCTTAAAGGAAAAATGACACCAAACATATAAAAGGACAGTACAGTAGTACTGATAGTTGATAAGTATTGTATCTAAATTCGTTGGGCATGTAATTGATATGGGCTTTTCTGTAATAGATGCTTTAGATAAGCTTTAAAATATAGCTTAAAATCTAAATTTTTCATTACATATAATGAACATTGTTGCAGGTTGAGAAAATTGTTGGAATTCGACGTAATGTTCACGGTCGAGAGTTCCTTGTTAGGTGGCGTGGGTTTGAGCCAGCAGATGACACGTGGGAAAGAGAGGAGTTTCTAAACTGCACTGAACTTATCTCGGATTTTCTCAAGAATAAAAAGGTACATATTAGCATGGCATTAGCAAGATTAGCATATTAGCAAGATTGTAGACAACATTGTAGATGTCAATGTGACTTTCTCATGTTTAACTCGTTGAAGATGAGAAGGTAACACTGGAGAATTCCCAATTACCCCTGAATGACTATCAAAAGGTACATTCCTTTACATTTAAATACCATCTGCAAACAATACTTTAAAGCAGAGAGACTGCAAATTATTGCTCTGCTACTCCTAACTACCAAATATTAAGTGCCTGGTCACCACTGCCACCCATCACCAGGTGGCAGAACCAGTCATGTAAATGGATAGCTGGCAGTTTCATCTTGCTTTCTTCCCAAGCTTCTGCTGTGGCACTCCTTCTAGTCAGCTTCTAGGAATGGTGGCTCCTGGGCAGGTCAGAGACATTGCCTGCAGAGGATAATACCCAGTTTTTCCTTGATCTCTGATGAATTCTGTTGTCCTCACATTCAGTTCATGGAGCCTGTCAAGAGCCCTGACATTACAATTCTTCACAAGTTCCTTCAATCCTATCTTCCTGGTTTTCAGTCTTGACAGAACTACTACTAGTTCCTGTTGCAGAATGGTACTCATGCTTGAGAACTAAACTTGGCTTTCCTTCAGTTTGGCTCAAGATTGCTTTCTGATTGTTATACTGTACGTTTTCCTGCTTCCTCTTGACTAGCAGGCAATTCCTTGTTTTCTATGGGGAAGTTAAGATTGTGTTTCAGGTCTCAGGTGCTGGACTGGAAGGATGTGACTCCAGTCCTTGGTGTTATTAAAGGATTTGAATATTATTTGAATTCCATCAACTGGGCTATGTATGCACCCATCCTATGACATGATATGCCTGGCAGCACTGTGTGCAGGTTTCCCAATTTATGCAGCAACTTGTAGCTAAATTTGAAGCTTACTATTTGCAGAGTTGATTGTGTTATAGAAGTCAATGTTTGCTTGCCTTTTCACCAGCTTTTACTGCAGCTGCTTTGTTGCCAAAGTTCATGCTTATCCTTTGCAGTGCACTGGCAGACTTCTTCACCAGGCACCATGCCTGCATGTGTGCTGTGATTTGGCTGTTCCGAAAGTCTGCTTGGACCGTTTTGCTCTTGAATTCTTCCATCCTTCCTCCCCCCCCCCCTCCACTCCCTTTTTTGCTCTCCTTTTCCCTGATGCGGATGCAGAATGGGTTTTGGAGGGTGGTCATTTGTCATTTCAGCTTCTACACCTTATGTGTTGGCTTTCTATTTGGATGGTGTTCCTTTATCTGTGGTCCCCAGTTGTTTGGCTGGGGCAGACCATTCTTGGAAGATCTCTGCATTATCAGTTTTATCTTGGTAATCCTCTGTATATCATGGTAGAATAAATTGTGCAGATTTTTTAAGTCTGAGGACACTTGGGCTGTTTTGGGCGTTCTCTCAAAATGTATCCTAACAATACAGTAGTTTTTACATCCACAGGCATCCCTCAGTGTGTGGGGAATCTCCCTACTCCACCACTATGGCCTCATATTTGGGAATGTTGGACTGGAGTATAATTGAGGAGACTTTTCTCAAGTTTGTACCTTCTCTACAGTTGCCATGTGGAATTCCCCAAAGAGGCATATGAGCTTTGATTTGTCAAGGATCAATTCTCACATCTTGTGTCCAACATTTTGATTGGCTGGTATGTTCATGGCTCACCAGGTGATCCTAAACCACTCCTGTCTCATGTTCCATGATCTCCAAGACATGTATTGGCATATCTGTCCATTTAAATTTTAAGGACTGGTTGGTTTTTAGGGTCAGTCATATTTTTTTTCAACTTTTGGTCTTTCCTCTTTGGACTCAACTTGGCTCCCAGGATATTCTCCAGATTGACCAAAGTCTTCATTTCGAAGCTGTGGATTTTGATCTTTGTGCCTTGTCCTATTTCGATGACTGGCAGGTTTGGGTCCCAAGTCGTCGGTTCTGCCTGTTAGGCTAGGATGTTGTGGTCACATTTGATAATGCAGTATGTAACTTATTTGTTATAAATAACATCTATTTCCCCAGTTGTGGATTGCTTATGAATGACAAAGTATAACTCTGAGTTAGGAATTGGATTTTTGGAGATAGGACAGGCACAATCAGCTTCTTTAGCAGTGATGCCATTGTAGGCAACACCAGTATGCCTGGGATCCCAATAAAACTACTGTCTTATGTAGCATTATTCAATGAACTTGGATGGAGGTGACTGGGGAATACCATGTCATGGCTTTGAGTATTAATAAGGACATATGGTGCCATCATTATAAACACTGAGGGAGATGTGGGGAGTCATAGAGGAAGAAAGAGCAAGTGAATTGCCCAAAGTGATGTATAAAAAGGGTTGGATCTTGGATACCTTGCCTCGCCTCTAGTGAGCTTTCTTTTTGCAACCTGCTCTTTCACCTAATACATCACATTTTTTTATGAAATTGACTATTTTGTTAAAAATGCAACATATTATAATAATTAAAGGACTAATACTGATGAACAAATCCACAAGGGCTGTGATGACAGGTTGAAATTAAAATTTTGCTCAATGAAGTAAACTCTTAGATCATCGGAAATATTAGAGTATGAATGGTAACACTCTTAATATGGCTCCAGTCACGGTTTTGATGATTTTTGTCGATGGGCTCAATATTACAAGAAACATTTGGAGCCTTGGGAAAGCTATTGAGGATATTTAAAGCCAAATTCTATGATTTGTTTTTATTTTTAGTTGGCAAGGTTATATGGTTACTCAGATGGCACTGCTACCCTTTGAAAATGAGTTTTGAGCCTGGGAACATAAAAGATAAACTAGATAAAGATAAACTTTTCTTTTCAGACATGTTCATTTGTTAGTTGTCCATTATACTATAGGTTGAAATTAAAATTTCACTAAGGGAAATCAGGCCAATAGATGTGTTAAATGCTTCTTGGAGGCATCTCCAGTTGCAATTAATCCTTCACTGCAACAAATTTGGGTTAGTTCCATATAGTTTGTTGAATCAAGGTTGTACTGTAATGGTATGTAAAAGTAGAGCAATACAAATATTTTGCAGCAAACCTGTATAAAGTATTAAGTTTACTTATTATTTTTGTCATCTACAGAGCAAGATGAGTGCGATGAGTAATGACGCTGCTATTGAGTGGTATGATGCACCCAGGCAGAAGAGACGGAAGCAAAGTCAAACCACAGGGGCCACAGAAGAGGTCTCTTAATAAAGTGGTTGGTGGTGCCTGTATATTAATGCAATTTATCACAAACACTAATTTAAAGATATTGAGGATATTGCACTATCCTTTAATAATCAGCACTGTTAAACACACACACATGCACAATTGTACAAATAAGAACTTGCAGAATTAACACTGTAGTCATATGATTATAATTGACTCTTATATGAACCTCAAATATTTTATCTAATTGGTTTTATTTGTATTAATTAAGAGACAATACATGAGCGAGTGTGTTAAGTGGTTGGGCAGCACCATTCCTCTACCCTGTTCTTATATCCCATCAGTGTGCTACAGTATATACCTTATCAAACTAAAAATGTTTTAATAAATTCTTATAGCCTTTGAATGTAGTGCACAACTCGACAGTATCACAAAATTAGGGGCATGTGGAGCATAACAATCCACCCATGCCACAACTACCAAATTAATAACATTACATTACAGCAGTTTGATGAAGAAAAGGACTTTGGATTTAAAATCCACCACTCAATGAAAGTTGCATAGCAGGTAGGTACAGCTGTCAAAAAAGCTAACCAAACACTTGGAATAATCAAGAGTACCTTTGACTTTAAGGAAAAGGAGGTAGTGATTCAATTGTATAAATATCTGGTGTGCCCTTAGTTGGATTAATGTATCCAAGCATGGAAACCTGATCTTCAGAAGGACACAGCTGCTCTGGAGAAAGTGCACCACCAGGCAACAAAAATCATTCCAAGAGCTAAGTCAACTCATGTACAAGGAACAGTCAAGGGCCACAGGGCCTACAACACTGCAAATCAGGCATGACAGGGTGGATCTCATTAAAACTTTTAAAATACTGAACAATTTGGAGGATGTTGATCTGGAAAATTTCTTCAAAAGGTCAGATGTAACACAAACAAGGAGCAACGGTTTCAAGCTTAACAAGCTACAATGTAGGACAGAACAGGTGCTTTTTCACCCACAGGGTTATACATCCATGGAATTGCCTACCCGCTGAAGCTGTAAATGACAAAACACTTAACTTTTAAAGTACAGTTGGAAAAGATCATAAAGGCAAATGGGGGACCTTTCATAAGCCGCCGGCTTCCTGTCCTCATCGAGGCTACTAGTGTTAGTGGTTCTCAGGTAAACTCTGGTAAAATGCAGTTTGCTTATGAGCTGTATCCTGTAAAAATACAGATGACTGCCAAAACTATGAATCATCATTAAATGGGGTTCATTCGAATGTGTTGAAAAATGAGACTGTAAACTTACATTTTAATATTCTTTACAATGTGATGGAGGTGTAATCATATTAAGGCAAAGGAAAGCTTAAATGGGGTGTTGTGTGGGTAGATATTTTGCCTGAATATCAGGTGTTCATTTATTTTGCTGCTACTATTCATATACAGTACCATAATTATTTTCAAACAGAAGCAGGTCTTGCAAGCTACAAATGAAGCAGCAAAAAAAAAAATTACAGGTAAAGGTTTGTGTTTTTGTATCAAGTGATGGTGGCATTTGTCTCTGCTATATACTTTCAAAGTTATTACCACTGTGCCACGGGGACTGCTCATTATGAGATGCTTCATCACTTCCCTCAGTGTGTCTTTCACTATTTGCTGAATATCTATAATCATGTTTGGGAAGTAACATTAGTCCCTGAGGATTGGCTTGAAGCAGGTATTCTTCTCATTTGGAAATCCGGTACTTGAGAGACTTCCCTTAAGGATTTTTGCCTCATTGTTCTGACAAGTTATGTCTGTAAATTTTGTTAATGTTTGGTTAAAATTTTCACACACCAGGCGCATGCACCCCAACCCACTCCAAGATGGGCCTGGCATTTCCTGGGAGCGCGCACCTAACGTATATACTCTTTCCAGTGTTCTGATCTCGGTTTACGAGCTACATTGTTCATTTTGGTATCAAATTGTTCCCAATCTAAAAGCAGGCATTTTAAAACTAGTCCCATAATAATCGAACAATAAATGTAATTTTAACAAATATTTTTAATTTTGGACACTCATCACCACACAGTATTTATAATCTTTCCAATGTTCTGACCTCAATTGTTGTGCTACGTCGTTCATTTTAGTATCAAATTGTTCGCAATCTAAAGGTGCACATTTTAATACTAGTCCCATAATGATTGGATAACAAATATAATTTTAACAAATATTTTAAATTTTGAAGCAACGTACATCACCAGTGGACATCCATCAATTTATTTATTGATGCAAACTGTGTCGCCGCCGGACGAAAGTGTTAATGTGGTTCTTGAAACATCATTGCTACCTCCTCTCCTCTCCTGATTTGGCTTTCGCAAGTGTCGCAGCATGACTGATATCTTAGTTGACTTGAAGGAGGCTGCATCCATACTGCCTTTACTGCAAATACAGTACCTCTGTTGTTACCATTCTTCTTGACCTAGAAAAGGCTTATAACCACCTGGAGATACAATATTTTCTACCAAGTATACATTCTGTTGGCCTTCATGGCAATCTCTCACTCTTCCTTCGTCATTGTTTGGAGTGAGACTTTGTTCCACTTTCTCTGACTTTTTCAACAATATGGTGTTCTCATGGTAGTGTTCTGAGCACAACTGTTTTTTCCTAGTTGGCCTAAGTGGTCTCCTTTCCTCCTTGGAATTTTCTTAGCACTCTGATCTCTGTTGATCTCTCTGCTGTCACAGAAATGACACTCCTTTTCTTCAACAACAGCTCCAACTTGTAGTTGATAATGTGCCATCCTGGCAACAGTAATCTTGGTTATCTTGAGATGATTTCGGGCCTTAGCGTCCCTGTGGCCTGGTCCTCGACCAGGCCTCCTTTTTGTTATACACCCCCCAGAAAGCAGCCCGTAGCAGCTGTTTAATTTCCAGGTACCTATTTGCTGCTGGGTGAAAGGAACTCTGCCCATTTGTTTCCGCTTCCACCAGGGATCGAACCCAGAACCTCAGGACTACGAATCCGAAGCACTGTCCACTCAGCTGTCGGGCCCCTTCAAATCTAGATCCACCAAATTCTGTACAACTAAGGCTTGTGCTATGACTGCTACTCAGATTCATGTTGCTCCTTGTCTCCTGTTGTCACTATCGTAATTCCCCCATTTTGTATAAAGTTACTGTTAAACTGATAAGTTTGTCCCATACTTCCTTTGGAAGCTGATGCACACTCTTGTGCTTTCAGAACTCGATTATGGCTGTCCCGACGATTCCTCTCCTCTCCCTTGACCCTTCATTATATCTATGCTCTGCACCATACTGGGTTATGCCTCAGATATGGTACCTTTTTTTCATCTCGCACCCAGAACTTGTACATCGAAACTGAGGTCCTATCTCTGCAGGATCATTGTGATCTTTGCTACCTTGCATGGTATCTGCAACATCCTTACTCTTTATTTTATTTATGCTTTGACAGTTACTAATTTTTTCTCCCTTTTCTTTATGTAAGGACAACTCATTTTCAAGATTCTTCTAATTCACATTTGCAGATCTTTTGTTAAGTGTTGTTCCAACCTTGACCCCATGGAGGGTCCCACTTGCAAAGTTTTGCAAGACTTTGACCCATGTGGTAAAGGCTTGTACCCGCTGAACATGCTGCTGTTTATGCTGTTGTTTAATGCCTTTTCCTTGAACACTTTTTTTTTCACTCCCATTCCATTGCATTGTTCATAGATGTTTCTAAGTCTGCCAACAGTGTTGGCTACTCTGTTGACTTTCCTGACTAAACCTATGTGCTGCCTGCCCCTGGAGGTTAGCATCTTCACAGCTGAACTATATGCAATTTTGTATGCTCTTCGTCGGCTACATTTCTGACGTTACGATTCTTTTGTCATTGTGGTTGACTCGTGGTACCCTCATGGATCTGAAGTCATCTAACCTTGCATCCTGTGGTGGATGAAATCAAGTACTGTACTGGGTTTTTCTTATCTCTAGCACATTTAAGACAGTTGAATTTTGCCGAGTTCCCAGCCATATTGGTGTTGCCTTAAATTGTAATGACTGATATATAAAGTGTAGCATTTATTTTTATTAAGGTAAATGTCTTAGTAAAAGTATGTTTGCTTTATTTTTGTTAATTTTTATCTTTCATTTGTCAGTGTTTGCACTAATACACAATTGAACATATTGTATATTAGAAAATGTTTATGCCTCTGTGTGTAAAGTTTCCTGCATGTTTTAATGAGGGTAACATCCCTGCATCTCACGAGGACAGGATCTGGACTTGACCCACTGAGGTTGTGTGTTCAGTGCGCTCATGAGATGCCACCTCACTGTTGTGAGGTTAATTACCTTGGTTCTTCAGTGTGACCAAGTACATTAGTTAATCTGATGAGTGAGACATTATATCACGTTGTATTGTCCCATTCCCTGTGTTTTTTAATCAAATGTATGTGCGCACTGTTCGTTTAAATCCCGTCATTTCTAAATAATTGTAGTGGTCACTGTCACTGTCTTGTGTTTGACGTGTCTTTATAATTTAGATTTTAATTGGAAATACAAAACAAATGTACATGTACTGTAAGGAAGTGGAGGAGGCTCTTTTGATTTATATTATTGCTTATGTTTATTAGTATCTATTTCCTCACATGGCTATGATGCTACATAGCCTTCCCGGCTTGGTGCCTTCTTTGATAATTACTTCCTCACACGGCAGTTATGGGATGGAAATAGATGCTAATAGATATGAGCAATAACAAATCAAAAGAGCCTCTTCCACTTCCTTACAGTACATTTGTTTTGTAATTGCCAATTTAAAATAAATTAGATATATGTCTAACATAAGAGGAAGCGTTCAGTGACCACTACAATTATTTCGAATTGGTGGGACTTAAACGAGTAGTGGGTGTGCATTTGATTAAGATAGGGAATGGGACAATACAATGTGAAATCATGTCTCGCTCACCAGATTAACTAATGTACTTGGTCACACCGAAGAACCGAGTTAACCAACCTCACAACAGTAAGGTGGGCATCTCACCAGTGCACTCATCACAACCTCAGTGGGTTAAGTCCAGATCCTGTTCTTGTGGGATGCACAAATGCTACCCTCACAAAAATGTGTGGAAAAACTTGTTATTCATTGTATGTTTGGAATTAAATATAATTTAATATGGTAATTAATAAGCACTTGTTTATAGTATTTTATTTTACCTTTATGTACAGTACACTGAGAAATGACAATGTGATATATAAATGAGAAAACCCACAGGAGGCATGATGAGGATTCAAACCTATGCACTGGGTTTTCCCATACACACAATAGACCATGACATGGACAAAAGAATGGACCCGAGATCCTGCTGAACCCATGAGGATTCCCCAGGGTTTCACACGATGCCCCCCCCCCCCTGTGCACTCTTGCTCTGTCATCTAGGAATAATTCTACCTCTGACACCCCTCTTTCAATACACAGAAATTACACTGTCAGGGGTAGATATTAGGGTTGCCAGAGGTGTAATTCATAGATGACAGAGCAGGAGTGCACAGGGGAAATTGTGTGAAACACTGGTTCGATTTCAGAAGCAGCCTCGGGAATCTTCATGGGTTCAGCAGGATCCCAGATTGCAAGTCTCTTGACCATGTCGTGACCTAGTCGTCTAGTGTGTCTGGGAATACCCAGCACATAGGTCTGAATCCTCATCACGGCTCCTGTAGATTTTCTCTATGTACAATATTAAGACCATTTTTAATGTACAAAATTATAGTGTTATTACACTGATGCATTCATGTAAGAGGAATGTCCAAAGATTTTTTCATAGTGGTTGATTCACTATTTTCTATTAGATAACTCACATACTGTATAAGGTCATCACAGAACTTGTTTACTTGTGATGGAGATGCACCAAGACCTCGTGTCTCGATTATATATTCCACCACTTCATCCACTACATTCCGGAGCTTGCATATAAACATGCCAGTCCTGCAAATAAAATTATTTTTATCCAAAATATATATATAAAATGAAACCTTAATAATCAATTGGCGATGAAAAGGGGTGGCACGTTGAAGAGGCAAACAATTTCAAGAGAATGGCAAATGGCACAAATCAAAATATAAGTTTTGCCTCAAATGAAACCCCCTAAAAACCCTGACCAAACCAAGCTTTCCAATGCTAATAGTCAGCTGGGCTAGTTTTGAAATATTTACAAATATGCAAATGGGCCTTGCTTACTAGGCCTAGCAGGTACAAGAAACTAGGCCAAGTAGTACAGTGCTGCTTATTAGATATGACAAATCATATATTCAGCATATGGATAAATATTGGAGTTTTTGTATAACTATAGTGGCATTATGTAAGTCAGTCTGGCACACATAATATTACCTTTTGTCAACCTGAAAAGTCAATTTTTCTTTTCCATCAATGATAATCAAACATCCACTTTCAGATTCCTCCAATGTAAGCAAGTGACCACCAAACAATGCAATGCAAAGAGGATGTAATACTGAGAGGTCACGTGCCAGTGTCCTTCTTGATAAATCATCTCTACTTAGATTAGCACACAGGAGATGACTTGAAAAAACAGATCTATCCCTTGGAATTTGATGAAGAACACATTCACTTCCAGTTTCTATGCGTTCACCTTCACTGAAATAAATATTTAGTCTGATAACATATAGCTTAAACACATTTAAGATTTATACATCAGATTATCATTTTCCCATTTCCTATTTTCATGGGGTAGGGAGGAATCAGCTTAGGCTATTGTACAAATTCCTCTTATCAGTCACATATCCAAGATAGAACAATCAAAATTAAAGATTTTAAATACGGAGTGAAAGTGGTGAAATTAAATGAGGAAATCCTTTGTTATAAACAGTAGGGAAAGCTGTGTTTACTAACTATTACCAAATTAGCTTTATAATAAAAATTTATGAAAACCAGAATAAAATATACTCAGTCTTAATGATGATAGAGTCAGAGTTTAGGATGCCCTTTGAGAAGATGCCTCGTTGAATGTGCAACACGCGTCCAATTCCTGCAAGCAGCACACCCAGTACAAGCTGTCTGTTGTGGCAATTGACATTCCATGAAGAATACTTCGATGAAATATCTTCTTCATCTAATAATAACCCATCATATAAATGGTTACCATAAACTTGTTTTATGCCTGCAAAGGAACAATACCCGATTACAAAATTGTACAAGACTAAACAATATTTCAAGTTGCCTATTTTGAGAGCTTATTTTTAACTCAAATATAAACAAATTAACTCGTGCATGATTAAATGGATAGCTCTATCATTTCATAAGAAAAAAATAGAAAATATATATAAATTCAGGAAAACTTGGCTTATTAGGCAAATCGGGCCTTGCATCGAGGAGCTGGTCGGCCGAGCGGACAGCACGCTGGACTTGTGATCCTGTGGTCCTGGGTTCGATCCCAGGCGCCGGCGAGAAACAATGGGCAGAGTTTCTTTCACCCTATGCCCCTGTTACCTAGCAGTAAAATAGGTACCTGGGTGTTAGTCAGCTGTCACGGGCTGCTTCCTGGGGGTGGAGGCCTGGTCGAGGACCGGGCCGCGGAGACACTAAAGCCCCGAAATCATCTCAAGATAACCATAGTAGGCCGAGTACTGCATTCTGGCTACTAGGTACAACATAGATAGTTGTAGATAATTGGTCAAATATAATAATACTGTATCTAACTTACCTTGATTAAAGAGTAGAGATCTATGACTGAGATTATGATCATTGCAAAAGAAGAGCTTGTCATTATAATATTTCTGTTCATTCCAATCTTTAAAGAGTTCCAACATTGCTAGAAGATCACTGGTAGAGTCAAATTTAA